>NW_028301578.1:4127500-4232500 GCF_042242905.1 Orbicella faveolata | reverse complement strand
CACGAAGTGTGGCATTTTTCTGAAACGAGGAAAGGTCTCTTTAAAGACTATGTGAATACATGGTTAAAGATTAAAGAGGAGGCAAGCGGCTGGCCAGCTCATGTAGGCGATGATCCCATCAAACAGCAAGAACATCTGAGATCCTACAAAGCGAAAGAGGGCATCGAACTCAACCGCAACAACATTGAAAAGAATCCCGGCAAACGTAGCCTTGCAAAAATGATGTTAAATTCCATGTGGAGGAAGTTTGGCCAGCGCACCAACAAAACTCAAATCAAAGAGTTCGGAGATCCTATGAGGTTCAGTGCATTCCATGAAAGTGATGCAAATGACATTTGCTACGTGAGTTTATTGTCTGAAGACATCGTTGAAATTCACTATAAACTGAAATCGAATGACGAACCTGTCTCACCAAACCTCAACATTTTCATCGCTTGTTTCACGACATGTTGGGCTCGACTTCGTTTGTATGCAGCTCTGGACATGCTACAAGAACGAGTACAGTACACAGACACCGACAGCGTTATTTTTTCCAGTTTACCTCATGAAAACAATCCTCCCCTTGACGACTTTCTCGGTGATTTCAAGGACGAGTTGGGAGAAGACGACTTCATCACTGAATTTGCGTCCGCGGGACCGAAAAATTATGGTTACCTCACGAAGAAAGAAAAAGAAGAATGCAAAGTGAGGGGAATCTCTTTAAACACTGAAGGTAGCAAGCAGTTAAATTATCAAGTGTTGCGGCAAAATGTTTTAGACGAAATTCAACGCCCTCTCGAGAAAACGCGACAAACTGATATTTACAAGCCTTATCACATCGTCCGAAACTCCAAAGAGTACTCACTGACAACAATCTCTCAGACGAAAAAGTACCAGCTTGTGTACGAAAAACGAGTGATAGATCCCTACACCTTCAAAACATATCCCTATGGCTATGAAAGAATAACAAATGAGGACGTGGACATGATTGCACTGTAGTTTCATTCATAAGGTGAGCGCAATCCACTAGGGAGTTGCACACCGCTCTGTCCTGTAATTTTAGGGAAACATTTGATATTAAAGTTAATGGTTAACTTTAAAATTGCGTGATTACTCTGTTTATCTTAGAAACCAGGCTTTTTACTCGGTCAACACGGAAACGGGGGGCGGGGGGCGGGGCTTCTGGTTACCATGGATACGTCAAACTCGAGAAAACAATAGAACTCCTTTCCATAACAATACTTTTTCATTTGCATCACACTACCTGTCAAATTCGTACTGGACTAGCCCATACCACTACTCATAATGAAACGGGTTTTGTCTGCGAATGAGTCACCTACTCATTTGTAACCGGAGGACATACTGAATTTGAACATCACTAGGTAATATTTGCACTGGTGTTAGGCCTACTTCACACTAGCGACATAACTGCGTATTCGCTTTATGTCGGTAATACGAACATCGACGTATAAAGGCATAATGAAAATATCCTTATGTTGTTTTGTTCATGCTGTTCACACTACAAACATAACGAGGTAACGTCCTTCTTATGTCGTTATGTTTATGCCGTTATGTAGACTTGCTACCAGTCGGCCTTCGCTTAATTAGTCATCGCCCTGGAGCGAAGCGAGAGACAGATCTTTGAGCGACGAAGTCGCTGATTGAACAATAACTAATGGCAGTTTGAAAAGATAATTTGCATATTGTTAGTTACACGCACTCATCGGGTCTTCTCTGACATCCATTTCTCTTCTGATCTGATTAGCAAAAAGTATTTTATCTAAAAACAATGCGTTATTGGCAGGTTACACCGGGGAATTTTCAATTATCTGAAGGGTTCGCAGCTAAAGCTTCTGAACTATGTAAACAGCTACGAATAGCTTTGAGATAACCAGCAAGCAAGATCAATTGTTTCTAGGACCTTTTAGCCTTTCTCGAAACGGATCGGTAATACGGCAGCCCAGAAGGGTCACCAACCATTTTTATTTTTTTTAATGTTTGTTTTAAGTTTTGGTTTTTGTTCTTTAACTTTGGTTTTGTTTTGTTTTTGTTTTTAATTATTTTTTCGTTTCTTAAAGCTTTGTTTTGTCTTGTTTTTTTTTTTGTCTTTGTCTCTCATTGTCGTCTTCGTTTTTTTTTTTTTTTTTTTTTTTCTGTTCAAAAAAAGAATAAAACGCAAACAAAAATCAAAAACAAAAACGAAAACAAAAATGCAAAAGGTTAAGGGAGTGTAGTCCATCGATCATGCTTTGCTGGCAGTATCCATGACCTGACCGTTGTGTTTTGCTCGTCAAGCGTAATCATGCATCGGTTACTATAATCTCTACTACTACTTTATTGCTTGTTTACTTGTCTCGGGAGAAGAATATAGCAAGTACGAAGGTCACAAAGATTGCAAGGAAAGTCAAGGATTTTTTCTTCATCTTCTTTTTCTTCTTACTCTTTGGGTTTTAATATTGTGTGAACAGTTCGTTAACTTGTAAAAAGCTGTTGAAAGGTCGTTGTATAAATAAAAGCATATCATTTTCAGAGCTCTCAAGCCTCACGCAAACGAATGTAATCTTATGCTCTCAAAGCGAACTAATTATTTCAAGGAGCCCGCAAGAGTAGCCTTATTTGTGTTGAAAGTCTGGCTACGGCCCTAACTTCTACTGACTTCAAAAGCAACGAAGGAATTATTTTCACACTCTACGATGATGGTTTCGTTGTTTGCGTGTTCTGTGTTTTATTGTTTGAGGTTTTCGTGTTTGAGTGTGATATAAACTCGACAAATGTAGAGACATATTTCATGTGAGCTCCTTTTGGCGAAGGGAAAATATTAGAAGGGACCCAAAAAAACAAAAATGAAAACAAAAAAAGAAACACAAACATTAAAAAAATTAAAATGGTTGGTGACCCTTGTGAGCTGCCGTATTACGAATCATGAAGCATGCTACGTTACTTGAATGTTTTGGATGTAAGAGAGCCAGGTAAAAATAATTGCCAACCGGCGGTTTGCGGCACTTTTATTTGAATTCTTAGCGGGGTTGCTAAAAGGTTGTTAAGAAGTACTCGAACTAGACTTGACGTTTTCAGGAATAGCCCCAGTTTACTTAGGAAACAATTAATTCGTGTTTGATGTCTAACCTAAAGGAATGCTTCACAGTTCAACTACAAGAACGTGATACCGAAAACATCTGGATCATTCTCAACTATGTAAACACAGACATCAAGAGGTTTTAACCTCGGCTATTATATGTAACCACTCTAGCTTGAAATGTGTTACTAGTATACTTTAAGGGTAGTGAATATAGCCAAAAGAATGATGAAATAATAACAGCAAACAGTAACAGTAGTTTGCTTTAGGTGACCACGGTCAGTAAAGGAGAGGCTTTTTGCCGGAATACAAAACCAACTTTCCTAAACTGGCATATTAAAGTATCATGGTAGGTGGATTGACAGTGTTTGGAAATCGCGCTCTTACGCTGGCGCTTTAAAAGAAAAGCACATCAACCTATACATTTTCTGAAAGCTTAATAGTTATAGACTACAATCATTTCTCTTAAATTTTCTAAGAAGTTATTGTCGCAGTGATATTAAAAGAAATACCCAAAACCACGGTTTGGCTTAAACTAGTTCGCTTCCGCACGTAAATTATCAGAGCGGCGCAATTAACATCGGGGGTCGGCGATTTTTCAGATATGGGTTGGGTTTTTCTCTACACCCTTAAAGTTTGATATTCTCAATGCGGACGTTTCCTTCTACTGAAGCGAAATTACACAAAGCCCGACACTCTTTTTCGAAGAAGGTATCCTGAAACATACCTGCCAATTTTCAGCCAATTCCGTCGGAAGACGCCCGTAAACGAAGTAAAAATGTTCGTCCTTATATGCAGTTTTATTTTATGGAGAAAAAGACGAAAAACCTTTTATGACATTGGTATGATTAGCTGTTAAAAATCCCCTCTACACTGACAGATGCCGGCATGGGTCAGTTTACCATAACAATGGGTTATGACAACGTGAAATAAACAGATGTCTACAATTCTGGCGCGGAAACCCGTCGCAGTAAAATCGTTCGAGAAGCAACAAACTACTAGGAGCTTTATACAGGTTTGTATTGTAAGTGCCGTCGATCGGCGACATTGGTATTATGTTGCTCAAGCTTAGGCTTCTTCGTTCTCCAGACAGTTTTTGAAACCATGCCTCGTGAAGCCAAAAAGAGGAAATCTCGAGGTCCACATAGTCTACATCTACATCTGCGCTTGACTCCTCTCTCGTTGTTGAAGTTTCGGAATCGCGTCCGTTCTCCAGCAATTTCGTGCGACTAGCACTTGTTGTAGTTTGTCCTTCAGCTTCATTGGAGGGACTAGCGTCCTCGAGTTCCTTCAACCACTCTTCTTGGTTACACTGCGGACAGTGCGACTCCCCCGGGGGGGGGCACAGCCATATATGGGCTATATAGGTATGTGCCGCTGTGAAGGGTATGGTTTTCAAGTAGTTTACTTTAGGATAGGGTATATAAATCAGAGCGTTTAGGTCTAGAATAGGGAAATTTTTTTCAAAAAACTGAGAAGTTGTTTGAAGATTTTATCTAGACTAAGGAAACCAGGAATTTCCACTACAAAATATCAAAAAAAATCAACAAATCGGCAAGTTTAAATCTACGCAAATCAGCCTCAACAGTGTCGATAGCTGGGGGGATATAGGGAGTTTACTCTAGTATAGGGTAGCAAAATTCAGCTGAACTAGTTCTGGTATAGGCTAAGGGTTCCAGGGTCCCAGCGGCACATCCCCACCCAGAAATTCCCAAAGTACTACCCCCCCCCCCCCCCGGGCTGCGACCCACGGTCGCTCAGAGCCAAAGATCTTGTTCTACCAGATTCTGGCCTCTTCGGTTTTCTTACGTTTTCGTCCTAACATAAAGAAAATTTGACAAGAACGAAAGCTAACTTGGTATGAAACAACCAATTTGAGAACCGTTCACGTATTACTTTACACGTGACAACTGGCGGTGAAGTTTAATTAGAGGGCTCCGTAATGGGTTAATGAGATTTCCCTTTATCATAAAAAGTAAAAAAGCTTTTTTTTCTCCATTCTTTTTGCAAAATATTTATCTCAGACTTCTTAATTTGAACAGCACAAAAAAAAAAACAAAACAAAAAAAAAGAAAAAGAGAGAGATTTTCGCATTTTTCGTAAAAATCCACTTACCATTATACCTTAAGGACGTTCGCGCCATTTTTTTCTGCGCATCCTTACCGCACGCGCAAATTCACACGCCACGTCATGCATCGATGCGCGCGCTAAGTAATAATATAAACAATGACAGGGCAGATGACCATTGCTATAGCTTTGCCTGGATGTTTAACGATCTTGAACGTTCGGTGACCCCATTTGTCTTGTGGTGGATCATTTTCTCTACCGATTTTCCACGTTTGGCGAAAACATGAAGAAAATCTATCAATTAGAAGTTTGAATTTCTTGCAAAATGCACCATTGAATTTCGTTATTTTAAGCTATTCATTTATCTGTACGGCGGTTTCAAACGCCTCCGGGAAAGGGAAATCAGTGGCTACATCCATATCTACGAATTAATGACAGTTCCACTTTGATTTTAGTTTATCGATCAGTCGTGGCAGAGTTTGGACCAAGAACAGTACTGTTAGCTGCGCTTCTGTCTCGTTATTCGAAATAATTTGTAACATTTTCGTCGCAGCCCGTTAAAAGGCCTTTCATCACACTTCACATCTCTTTACTTAGCATAGACTTTCGAAAGACAGTGAATTATATTCAGATGGAACGTACTGGAACGTTTAAAGAGCTTGCGAGACCTAGTGATTGGTGAATGTTTAACTCCTTGGCTGTGATACTGAAGGAGGTATTTGCTTTCAAAAACTACAGAAAATCTGGGTGGTAAATGCTCTAATGAACCAAAGTACTCTGTAAAATATTAATTATTTAAAACCTTCTCAAACAAAAACTTATTTAATACATCGGTTCAACTTACTGCTAATCATGTCATGTACTTCCAATATTCAGAAATGATATCTTTGTAGCTTGGTCAGAAACTGGTGCACTTATGCTAATCAGGCTAACATTGTAAACAATATTCCTGGAAGCGAGCGGAAATGAAACGAGGATCCTGTGGTAAGAAGGTGAATAACCACCCCCTCCCACCATCACCGTCCACCTGTGTCGTAGAGAGTAGTAAACATCCACCACCACTGGGATTAAGTAAAAACTCGCAAAATTTCAAAACCACCGTAAAAATTACTTTTTTGTGTTTTCGACCTTAAAACGTTTAGTTTTAAGAGGTTCTTTCGCTATGAGAACATTTTTTGTTTTGTTTTAATTCACAGAACATGACAGACCATGACACCATCGTACTGTCTCTGACCGTACTTTATGCGATAACAATGCTCGTTGCTTTGGTTGGTAACACACTGCTGATCTACATCGTGTGGAAGAAACCAGGAACAAGAAATCTGACAAGTTTCATGTTTGTTAACATGGCGGTGGCTGATTTGATGGTTGTTGTGTTTCAGATGCCTGTCAGCATTACTCACTTTTATGTCTTTGGAAGCTCTGAGTTTCTTCGGGTTTTTGCCTGCAAGTTTCTCTACTATGCTGTTTATGTTTCGACGATCGCCTCCATTTTCTGCCTTACTGTAATAGCATTTGATCGATACTTTGCTGTTGTGCTCCCTTTCCGGCGAAGCATTTGGTTCAGGAAGCCTAAGATCATTACGCCAATTATTTGGATCTCATCCATGGCCTTGATGTCAATCGTACCAGTTGCTTTCAAGCTCATCGGAGGCAAGTGTCGAATTGAAAAATCTCTAATTTTGCCCTTCTATGCTTACTTTTTTGCTGTCGGCTTCCTCCTGCCCCTCGCTGTCATCTCAGTTCTGTACACCCAAGTTGCTCGAAAACTGTGGTTCCATGAAGTGCCTGTGGATCATAACGTAAGTGAAAATCAACGAGAACAGGAAATCCCTAAGAAGAAAGTCATCCGAATGCTCATCATTATTGTGGTGGTGTTTGCACTCTGCTGGCTTCCAGTGCACGTCTATCAGATGGACGAAGGTGTGAGCATGGGCGTGAGTGGGCTTGGAGCGATGTGGGATCCTTATGTAATTATCTATATTTGCTACTGGTTCAGCCAGGCTAACAGCGCCATAAACCCGTGGTTGTATATTGGTCTGAACGGAAAGATGAAAGCAGCTTTCAAAAACATGATCCTATGCCGCCACGAGGAAATCACTGGTCGAGGACAAGTGACCTTAACCACCACCAGAAGAAGCAGAGGGAGTTCCACACTGAAATCCGTGTTGGAAGCCAGAGTGTAAATAACAGTTCGTTCTTCACTCCAAGGGAGTTGCACAAAGAACGCTTTGCTATAACCCAAAATGTAAATAATAGTTTGTTTTTCAACCCAAGCGAGTTCTACAAAGAACTACACGCTGGAAACGAAAATGTAAGTTATATAGTTTGTCCTTCATCCAAAGTGGGTTCTTCCAAGAACTCCTAGGTGGAAGCTTAAGTGTAAATACCAGTGCCCGTTTGTTCTTGACGAATTTGCTTTAATCTTATTTCATTACTAATAACGCTCCTTACCATAAATACTCACTGTGATTGGGTGCTGTTAAGTTTATGTCGAATTTGTCGATAGCAGTATCTTAAGTCTCGCGCTAAAGCAAGTGCGGTACACACCTGATATGGCATGTACCCTCATTCGTTTACAGTTTTTCATTACCAGTAGTTTGACCAGTGTCATTTGCAAGAGATTAGTCTCTTAGTTGAAAAACGTTTTAATAAGGAAGGGTGCTCCAGGAGCGCTACCCAGCGAAGCATTTGACTATCCTAACTGGACGCTCTAAGAGCGTTTACTCGGACTTCGTACCACAGTATATCAAATCGTACTTTTCGAAAACGCGTATTGGACACAATAAAAGGAAATTAAAGAATCAGGATTTTTTAGCACAAGAGTTCAGCTTAGATATTTACTATTCAAGTTGCTTCGTTGAGTATCCTCATCCTATTGCAAGTTGTGAGTTTAAACCATTTTGGTTTAAGAATGAAGCACAGCTGTCTACGCATTGATGGAGAAGTTGTCTGCAAAGAATTTTCGAGGTCTTTTTATAATCTATGGCGATTACTATGTACATGCTAGCAGAAATTGTACGAAGTTTGTTTAGTTGTCATGGCGATCCGAGTAAATTGTGCAGCTGAACATCTTTGCCGTGTTGCGATTTTAAACCCTTTTCAAGAGTTATATCTCCTTTGGAGAGCGAATAATCCCGTTCGAGAGAGCCAAAACGAATCATGATAAACTCCTTTGCGAAAACAATAGTCCTGTGACTAGGCTTAAATTGCATTGCACATAATTTGCATAAACTATGTCATCCAGTCAGAAATAAAGCTAAAACCAAGCATGACACGCTCGCACACCTTTTCCCGCCTTTTAAGTCGGCTACGTGTCTTGGCTTTGAGTTTTAATTGGTTCACTGGAGCGACTACTTTAGTTTTGTTTTTTTTACGACATTGGAAGAAAAACTACAAATAGTCTTAATCCGTGTGTCATGTAGCTTGTTTTCAAAAGCTTTCGTTTTAGTTAAATGTCAAATAAAATACTAGAATAGTCAGTGCAAGTAAATGCCTAATTTTGTAATTACAAGTGACGGTTTTTGCACATCTGATCTTGATAAGCATAGATTTTTACGATATTATTTCTCCGTTTTCTCCTAAGTTTTGGTGTCGATCGAAAATGTAAATCAAAGAATCAAAACAGTGTTTGACCACATTTTCAAACGCCTCGAAGTTCGTCAAAAATACTCCGCTGTGCATCTATTTTAACTCTTCTTTTGCATGATTGGTGTTTGGATATGTGGTCAGATGCGGCCTTTTTTGTCTGGTATATTGCATGTTGTTTATAGGTGCTGATGACATGATGTGCATAACGGATTAAAAATAAAAACATGGTTTATCCCTACGACAACCACCAACTTTTCTGATTCCAACTGCGACTGTGCTTACGTGCGCTCAGGCAGTTTTAATATGTGTTGATAATGGATATTAAAACAACTAAATAAATGGCTATCGTTTCCTGCGAATTTACTGTGTGTACCCTCGTGTGCTCCAGGAGGCGTTTCACATGCATTCTGCTAAGCGAGCTGCAAACGCCTCCGTATCCTGAAGGTGATATGGGAATATGACTTATAGAAGGTTCGCCAGCTTCCGATACTGAAAGAAATCTCGAAAGACATCCACATTAAATCTTTCGCAGACCAAGTGACAGCTGTAGATGCCTTGTAATCGAAAGCCGCCATTTTCAGTGCCGAACAACTCATTTCAGGAATCTCTACGGCTGAACGGAACGTTATTGCCGCTTCTGACATATTCGAATTCGATCTTAACTTTCCGGAATTGAACTTAACTTCACCACTTTCTTTCTTAGATACATACGGTATCTCAAGTTGTGTATGAAGTACATCGGTGCATCACCGGCCAACAAAATGCTTGTTGACAGATGTCATTTTTTCGTCTGACGCCAAGAGAGCTAAGAAGTGAAACCTACGAAAAAAAGAGTTAAATAATTCGAAACAAAGCAATTTTTTGTCACTAAAAACTTGTGTAAAGCTTGAATAATCGAATTTCACTCGCTGTATTTTCTAAATCAAAAAGGATTCATAAGCGATGGTTCTTCCAAAATAGCAACTTACAAATTCAATGTACTGTTTGTATCTATTTTGTCGACAACGTGATAAACACGATTTGGTCATGCTCAACTTCTTTGAACGTTTTAAATGTAATTAAATGGCCTACTGGTGATTTGCCTCAGACATTGCTACTGGGAATATCAATGTTCAAAATCATGACAGTATTTGCTCCGAGTGTCCATTCCTGGGTTCTCAGTGAATGCAAGGTCATGTAAAAGGGAAAAAATCAAAAATAACAAAAATATCAAAAATAATCAGCCATAAATGATTGAACAATAACATCCAAGAGTAAGCTAGAGTAGTAAATTTCTGTTTAAGATAACAACTCAAGACAGGCAGTGATCATGATTATCATAGCGAAAATTCACTGTAAATGCATGAGATGGTATCTTTCATGGACCAGTATTCAATGCAGGATCCAAAAATTCTGAACATCGGCCAATTAATAAACGGATGACATACCCTCTACAAAAACAAATTAACAAGAAAACATTAAGATATAAAGGGAACAAAGCAAGCCATAAAAATATGCACTTATCGTGATAAAAGAGGGTAGAAACCGGTAAAAATCACACCATCAACTCCCGCGAACATCTAACAAATCCAACAAAAGCCCCCAACTTCAAGTCAGACTTTGACCGTTAAAACGGCGGGGCCCGCCCATTTCTTAAAGTGCTACTATCGAACTAAAGTTTCACGTAAAAATAATCCACGATACTGATCCTTGTTCTTGAGGCCTTATGCGCCCCTTAGCATGAAGTAGTTGGGTACGGTGAGGGTGACTGATCCTAGCTTCCCCGCAAACGACCAAAAGAATATCCATATCAAGCGAGTGTGATAAACAAACGTTTTGAACATAGCATGATTTCTATTGACTAGTTCTGATGTAAAAAAAAAAACAAACAAAAAGAAAAGCTTACCCGCAATTGAGAATTGGTAAATGACTGGCCTAGACATCACACTAGAAGCTCCTAGAAAATTTTCGTTTCATTCTCATAATGAGAAATCGGTCGAGACTGACAACTATCAACTTGCGACAAAAAATGTATCCGCCATTGTTCCGGCTGAGACGACATATGATTAATCCCTCTACTACATTAGACACCTACAAACTGCAAACATGAAAAGCTCAGAAACTTGACGTTCGTCCGTTGGAGAGAAAATCCGAGCCCGCAACCCGCCCCAAACTCTCTCTTCCGATCGCTCTCTGTCAAATCTTGTTGCATGCTAATCTGACCAAATTTCGTCTTGCGTTCCCTGTGTCTCACCCAAGCGAGAATATTCGAGATTTTCGTGAGTGGTTCAGATTTTGTGCTCCCCCACCCTCGAAGATTTTATTTGCAAGGACGAATGACGTCCAACAGTGATTTGTGGCAAAGAACCAACCAGATGCCTGATGATGCTGAGATCTTGAAGAGACGTTGGAGATGGATAGGCCGCATTCTCCGCAAACCCCTAACCAGCATCACGAGGCAAGCTGTGTCTCGGAACCCTTGGAGCAAGAGGAAGGGTGGACGACCACGGAACTCGCGGTGTTGGAAACTTGAAGCAGACATCAGGAGACTGGGGGCTGAGCTGGAGTCAGCTCGAGAGGAACGCCCAGGACAGAGACCTCTGGAGAACTCTTGTAGGTGGCCCATGCCCCTGGAGGGTGTGACGCAAGCCAGGCGCGCGTCTATTTTCAAAGTAAGCAGCGTAAAGGTCAAGACAAAAGTGGTGGCTTTTGGCAATTAAGGAATTAAAAATGAGTGATAGTGATAATCGATGACAGTTCATGATAGTTAGCGGCGGTTGTCAGGTGCCGTTTAGCCAGGACTTAAGAACACTTAAATAATCGCACCAATTTCTTGTCCAACTCCAGTCGCATGCGCGTCTCTCGTAGATCGACGTTCTTCACGTGCAGTGCTCTCGTGCCTCGTTCCTCTTTAATCAATTTCCATCCGGTTAGAAGGTAAACAAACCCACTATTGACTCTCGTATACAACTATACGACTATGCAGTTTCTTCTTGCTTTGTTTGCACTGTTTCATTTGGAGTATCCTTACTGTATCCTTTATGTCTGACCAAAGCATTACTACAGTGGAACCTCGATTTAACGAATCTCTATTTAACGAAGTCCTCGATATAACGAGCGATATTTTATGTACCGGCCAAAGTTACAGTAAAATGTATGGAATAGAACCTCGATTTAACGGATTCGTTGATATAACGAACATAATCCGGAAACCCAAACGTAAAATCTACCTCGATGTAACGAATTACAATGTTCCCTTGTTTACATAGACAATTTTCTGTATAACCTTTATGTTTCAACATTTTTAAATCGCTACTCTGAAAGTGTCGCTCTTTTGTAAACAAAAGCTGCGCGTCTGCTCAAAAGTGAAAATAATTGATACTGAAAGTCACCATGCTTCATGAATTGCATTTCAAAACGGGGCACTTCTGGGTGACGAAAATTGCATTGAATTGCGTGACAGAAGTCACCTGTGTTACAAATCAATCATTAGCTATGACCTCGATATAACGAACATTTTGGTCGTTTCCCCTCAAATTCGTTATATCGAGGTTTTCGATATAAAGAACCCCCGATTTAACGAACAAATTTGGCCGGTCCCCAGCGACTTCGTTAAAACGAAGGTTCCACTGTACACCCAGTGCAAGAGTAAACCACTCCAAAATTTTAATGATTCAAATAATGTAATTTATTTGAAAGAATCCTGCTTTCAAAATTTCGTAAAGAATGACTCAAGATTAACCCCCAAAAATGTTCCACAATATTTATTAGTTTTGCTTTGTTTGTTTGTTTGTTTGTTTGTTTTCTTTTTTTGTTGTTTTTTGAGAAATGCAAATCTGACGGACCTGATAATCTTCGGAGGAGGTCTAAGCGGAATGTAGTGTTTCCAACAAATTCATCAATAAAGTGCGCCGTTTGTGACTATTCTTCGGAATTAGTTCCAGTAGCGCTGGTTTCATAATTTATGAACGAAGCCAAAGTCATAAATAATTCCTGCTATTTTTACCAAACAAAACGTTCTCTAAATACAATAGAAGATTTAATTCAAAGTTCTGTTTTTACTTTGACAAATGATGTGTATAATTTATGCTACGTAATTTCGATCAGGGTGCAAGCCAAACTAAAGCAGCGCAGAAAATGAATGCTCATCAGTGAAATTAAATCGTGACCTTGTTAAGGCGAAACAATGAACAAGATAGCACCTGGGTTATTCATTCTTCAAGTGATATTTACGCTGGCAGAATTCTCGCCGTACCGAGGCCTGTGCAATAGGGTTCGGAACTTTGAAAATCACATTAAGGGTAAGAAGTTCCATTTTACTTTTTCTTCCTTTATACAGCCTGAGGGAAAACAACGTTAAAATTTGCTACAGGGGACATTTCTGCAGGATAGAGCTTAAATACAGAACTTTATGTCGGATCCACTTTCTAGCATATTCTAGCCTAACAACGATGTTTGAGTGGAAAAAAAAAAATCAATGAACTGAAAAATATTTGTTCGCGAATTTGGTCAAATTCTAACTTCCGTTGTTTTAATAACTTCTTTGCTGGGAAAAAAATCTGTCTTGGCTTGAAATATTCAAACTACGATTCCCAATATTTCAACAACGAAATTAAACGAAAAATAAACGTGTATTCACACAATCGTTGGCGTGCTCGATACAAATATACACGAAGAGCGAAATACGGATTACGAATAAGATAGAGATCAATGGAAAATTCTGTTAGACAGTTTTAAATTAGTTCCGAAGCTTTTACAAATTTGTCCAAAAAATATATAAATTTCTAAATTCTAGGCAAACACATACAAAATATTAGTATATAAATTTAGTAATTTTAATTAATGTTGTTTTGGTTTCCAACTGGATGGAACAAATAACTTCAACCTTAGCCGACAAAACTGGAGTCACACACGGCTAGGTGGTTAATCACATTAACGAGATAACTTGCAACAGGTGTGAATAATTTCTCAACGGAGTTTACGTTAGAACTACTCTTGCTTATTATAAACTATTCATGCTTTAGCGGCATAAATTGGTTAGCTGGTTGTAGTTGTCACTCAAGAGATACTCAACATTCCTGTTTTGCTCAAAACCCATTCATGAAACAAATTAGGTTCCAGAGTTTGCTTCTTACTCATGCTGGTTTTCAAACTAATATTCACAAAACAAGCTGACATATAACAAATGCTATTATTTGTATACTTCATTTGGCAGGAATATTTCAGCACAGGCCGCTAACAGGCCGGGGGAGGGGGGGGGGGGGGGCGTGGCATCTACACATCTGACCGTTTTCCAAAAACCTGCCCGCTATATTTTGGTGCAAAGTCTTAACACGGTTTTCATAAATTCGGTCATATATTGACACAGAATGTCTGAAATGATCATGGAATACTCTAGTTTGACTCCTGATGTTTTATAAATATCGACAGTAATTAGACACGCTCATTTTCCGGCCTTTCTGGATCATCCAGTGTCATTCCGTTGAAGTATATGTCTGGATTTATGAAAAAATTGTTAAATAAATCATGCGCTATTTTCTTTTTTTTCATTCTTTTTTTCTGTTTTTTGCTTTCCCTGTGGCAGCAGCTTGTAAATCTTACCTAGCTTGAAATGAAGAGAACTTCTTGCTGCATGTTTTATTTGTTTGTTTGTTTGTTTTTTTTTTCATTATTTATCGCCACCACCCCCCCCCCCCCCCTATTTTTAATAGGTGTTAAGTTTAACACAGGCTACACTCGTCTGAATTTTATTTCAGTTCGCGCGGTGACTCTGAGGAGGAGTCGACCGATTAGCGCTCTATAACTGCTGTGTAAAGGAAGTCTGCATGCCCGAGGACATCATTACGTCCAATGAAGGTGCAAAACAGACGATTTGCTAGTAAGCGTCGTCCATTATCGTACATGAAAAGGCCCTGAGATGTATAGACGGGACGTCATTTAGCCCCGTAATAGTAGGCCGTTTGCACTTTGGCGATATTAGGCACCTTAAGCAACAGACGTTTTCGTTCACGACGGCGACGTGACGACCGATAAGAAACTGGGGCTAGAACGGCTTCATGTTTTACTAAGAGATGTAAAATCATTGCGAAAAATAACGAAAGAATTTAAGTTCATAAATTTTGCCTGCTTTGAAATGTCAAATGTAAAGAACAAAAATTATTTTACGTGTAAAACGTGTATTGCTAAAGCAATTAATTGTGATTTTTAACCAAAGCTTGTATCACCGCTCATTGAGAAAAAACAGGTGTATTTTTAGACTGCCAAAATTACACAAACACCTTGTTGTGCTAAACATAGATTTTATTGCTAAACATAGATTTGAACAAAATGTTAGCTCACTGCGTTTTTCATTCGACACATTGATCGGCCGCTCAAATACAGGAGTTTTGCCAGCTCTTTTGATAAAAAAATCGTAAACAGCATTCTATTTGCGAAGGATGCAATAATCTTGTATGTACAAGAAATAAAATCCAGGCGAGACAATTTGGTGGCGCGAAGTTTGTCAGCTCTTGTAAACATTAAAAAAATACATGTACACACTGTTCGAATATAAAATTCATCGAGTCGATTAAAAAAGCCTCTATGTTTAACGAAATACCAAGACGAGGGGATTGCCAAAATAAAATCAATGTTATTTCAAGCCATAGCAATCTACCGATTATACGTTGAGAAAATCTGAAAAAACTAATGATACTAAGCGGCATTGCGTTGGATGACAGCAACCTCTTCGCTGAAGGCTAGTTTGACATGCGAAAAACAATTTTTCAGTTAAGAAAAAATGAGTCCAGGAATACTTCCAGAACATTGTTTTAAGCATAAAGGCAATCATTATGCAACTTTAGCATGGTTCGCACCAAAATAGCACAAAAGTAAGCTAAAAGGGATGAAAACAAAAGATTAAGTACTCACGTTTTCGTCGCGATGTTAAACCCCACGTTCTTACGTTCTCGACCTCATGGCAACGTCAAGTCATAACGTGTTGTACATGCGCAGTGAAGTCTCGAAAGAAATGTCACGTTTCCGGTTGCCGTCGTCAGGTCGGCGACATCTGTTGCTTAAGGTGCCTAATGTTGTGCTTACTTCACGAGGTCTACTGTAATTATGCAGGTTATGTCCTTGCTGGTCACGTGATTTCTAAGTCCCAGGTCCCCACGCGTATCGACTGCGCGTTGGAATGCCTGAGTAGCCTGCGGTGTGTTTGGTACAACCACGAGGAAGGAAACAAAGAACTCCATGAATGTGAACTGAACCGTGAAAAAAAAAGATTGCAAGTCCGCTAATTTGACGGGGAAAGCTGGTTACTCCTACTATGGGACAAGAAGAAACGTAAGTAATTCTTGTCCTTACAGGGAAATTCTCTTGAACGCAACTTTATACTATTGAGCTAATACTATTATACTGGGCCTGAGCAATCAGCCTTCCAGGTCAGCGGGTGGATGCTGGTGGCCATGGCAACAACGTTAACCATGACCCAGCAAGCTCTCTTCAATTCACAGGTTAGTTACAGTTTCGGAATTTCTAATCCTGTGAAATCCGCCAGTAATTGCAGTTACTTCGCTTCAGTCAACCGTCCTTTTACACCTAGCTGATCTAGAAATCTAATCAGCATTATGCAAGCTATTTTCTTCTATAATTTGTTCCTTCTCATGAGCTCATTGGTTGAAATCACTGAATCCCTTACACTTCTGCACGCTTCTTTACTTGGCATTTCATACATTGCAAACGCTTGTCACTGATCAAAAGTTAAACCTCATCAATCATTGAAAATCTTCGTCATCATTTCTAGGTACCCAGTGCCTGTGCTTCATTGGCTTGCATAAATAACGGAACGTGTGAAGATTCTTGCATGGAGGGATCTGGGTACAAATGTGTTTGTGTTGACGGGAGAATGGGCGACAAATGTCAGAACCGGACCAGTAAGTAAAAGAAATATCCTGCTTAGCTTTTCCCATGGGTTTGTTGATCCAAGCTAAGTTAATTAATCTTATTTAGCCTTGGCTCTGTTGTCGTTCGTGAGCCTCGGGGGATATAATTTAAAAACCCAACAAGAAGCTATTCCTCAGAAAGAAATAGTGTTTCATTTCCGGAGAGATATTCAAAGTCTGAGAAAGGCTGGGGTTTTGATATCTTGTGCATGAGAAGTCCTGGAGTGGGGGGGGGGGGGGGGGGGGGGAATACGTGCTAATGCGTCGCTTTGCGCCGCACTGATCTGCTCTGTTGCCAAAGCCTGGGTTTTTCGTCCAGGTGAGGTTTCGTACTGAACCTATTGTAAAAGTGCAAGGGCTTATTAATTTATGTTGCCTACACATGTACCAGTTATTACAGTCAACGCGTTTCGAAATGTATTTACTTGTGATACTTCTCTTAAACTCTGCCCTAGGGGAGGGGGGGGGGTGCTTCCTTGTATCGGCTATATAGGTATGTCCAGCGTCAGAGGGACATGTGTTTTTTTAAGACATTTTAGTCAGAAGCAGAGTATCGATTTTGGTCATTTTGGTCTTAGACTGGGTATGGTTTTTGCACTCTAGTCTTGAATGAGGTATGATTTTTAGAAGAAGCTGCTTTTTTCATCATTATCGATAAGACCAGCAACTAAAGCCATTAACAATACCTTTAACATCATTCTGAACTAGAGAAGTACGGCAGGCCTGAAACAGGGTGTTAATTTAAGGGTCAGGCCATATATAGGTTAAAAAAATCGCAGACTTTGGTCTTAAATAGAGTAAGAGCTTTGGGAAGCGGGTTGCCCAGCCCCGCCAAATTTGTCAGAAATTCAAAGTATTGTGTGTCAGGCTAAATAAAGCTAAGAGGCAAAAGGATTTGACGCATAATTTTTCCATTTCTGTGCCGGGCAGGCCTTGATTCGAATGGATGCGGCACTCTACGTTTCGTTGTCATTGACGCGGTGTATTTTTCTTTTCAAAAAGGACGCCTCATGTGTGACGACAGTTGTGCAATTATTCCTCCACTTTCGGTTGAATATTATGAAGCTAAAATACAAATGCTATTGGTGTTTTCATGGAAACCAGCTCTTGAAATGCCGCGGTATGTCGAAATAGAAATTTACTTATTTTTAAAAGTGCGCTCTAAGAAGTAAAGCTACTGGAATTGTGACGGAAAATTCGAGAAATTCAACTAAATCTGGAAAATGTCGACACCTACGATATGAAGAAATCCTAAAAAAGCCATATTGTGCCTAATTTGCAATATACCAACGTTAATTCAATAAATTGCAATATGAGGAATTAGTTACCTTCCACAATATATCGTATCTGTCGTATCGTCCAAACGCTCCAAGTGCGTGATCTTTTCCCGTAAACAGCCACAGAAACGGGGCGGGATTGTTATTCCTGACAA
Organism: Orbicella faveolata; assembly: GCF_042242905.1. Classification (NCBI taxonomy): domain Eukaryota; kingdom Metazoa; phylum Cnidaria; class Anthozoa; order Scleractinia; family Merulinidae; genus Orbicella; species Orbicella faveolata. The sequence goes on along the minus strand of NW_028301578.1, from coordinate 4,214,451 downwards.
GTGTTCTGATTGACCAAAATTATGTCGCCGTAGTTTTGATCTTAATCACATTTAAATCAAGCACGGAAACAGATATCTTCGTTTCTCTATAATACATCGTTTCAGTAAGACTTAGGAACATTTAAGTCGCCAATTATATCTACCTGCATGACATTTTAATTTCCTTTTCTTTCCGTGCCAAGAAATAAAATTTAGTTTCGAGAAGTTATTTTTGCTGAACATGTTTACCTTGTGAATAACAAGCGTTTACCCTGATAACATTCACACTCACTACGTCAATAAATCATGCACTCTGAAACGGAAAACAGTACCATTTCTTTGTTGAACTACGCAAAACTAACTGCTTCCATCGGCTTAAAATATCGCATTGGTGGACAAATCGCGTGGTGTGGCGGTGCTTCTACTTCGAAAATATATTTCTTTTTCGCTATCACTCTCAAGTCCAGTTCGCAGTTTTCTTGTGAAAGATAGTACCGAGAAACGAGAGTTTCACTGAAATGTTGCAAATGACACATTTTGTTGCGATGCACCCAGTTCTGGCTGAAATCTTGCCCGCCGTATTTACATTAAAAATTACGAACTTTACTTTGATTGGATATTACTTCCACTTTGTAAATAGTTCACCCCTGAACTGAAAACAATGCCGTTTCGTTTGAATGTTTCTGAGGAAACGAAACAACAACAAGTTATTTTTGTTGAACATGTTTACCTTGTGAATTACAAGCGTAACTGGCTGATAACATTCACACCCACTATGTCAATAAATCCTCTGAAATAGAAAACAGCACCATTTTTTCGGTGAACTAAACAAAACGAACGGCTTTCATCGGCTTAAAATATCGTATTAGTGGACAAATCGCCCTCCAAAATAAACTTCCTTTCCACTATTACTATCCGAACTGAAGTCCAGTGTGTAGTTTTCTTGTGTATTTTAATACCGAGAAACGAGAGTTTCAGTCGTAATTCCCCATTTTCGAATAAAGCAGCAACTGAAATGTTCGCAACGCCACATTTTGTTGCGATGACCAAATTTCCAACGTATTTACATTAACAATAGAGAGTATAAGCATAACGTTTATATCAGACGGCAAACGGCAAAGATTACCTCTGATTTTTTATTCTTTTCGTCTAATCCTTAAATAAACCACACAGAAATACAAAAATGTCTCCTACTATTCACCGCAAATACAAATATTTTTACTCTACTGCACAGACAGCTAAAGACGGATTCATTTTTGTCGTTTGACGTAACGTCATGCTTAATCTCACTAATTACGAACTTTACTCTGATTGGATATTACAAATCACTATGTAAATAGTTCACCACTGAACCGAAAACAATACCGTTACATTTCTGAGAAAAAGAAACAAAAAGGCTTTCGCACCTCCTCGTCAAAAATATACTTGAACGAGAGATTTTGAAACTAATGCGCTTTGAACATGCTATACCCGTTTCGTGTACTTCAGCTCGAGGAAACCCTGCCCTTCTATGTCCTTTTATATACAACCAGCCTGAAAAAGGACCCCTTTCGGGCGGAGCTTCCCCCTCCTCCCCCCCCCCCCCCCCCCCGTGTAGTCAGTCCTTTATAGGGAGTATTCTCCACCCCCGAAAATACTGAAGCACTTCAAGTACTTCGTATAAGCAGGACAAGCAAGGGTAATGAGCCATAATTTTTGCACTTAACTACAGCAAAATCACCATAAGATGTGTTATTTAAAAAACTGCCGTAAAAGGATAGCATAAATTTGATTTAGAGGCTATTTCGTAATCGTTGGCAATTACTGCTAAGTGCTCATATTCACAAATGAACTTAGGCACAGCCCAAGATTACGAAGTTCTATTCCCCGAAGAAAGCACCACAGGTTATATCGAGAGTGAAGTTAACAAAGCGTTACAACAATTCACTTTGTGTTTCTGGATGAAGAGTGCTCTTGTCGGGTGGGCAACCATCTTTTCTCACATGACACCTGACGACAAAAGAGATTTGAGGTTGAGGTGTGGTCCGCAAATGTACAAATGTCACCTAACTTTGGTAGAAGACCAAAGGTGAGGCTCATTTTTCGTATGGACAAAAATCATCAGTTTTGATGGTTGCTTAGTGAGGAGGTTTACTCACCAACATACAGTTCTTACAGAACTACCCTCACCCATACGATCACACTAATAGGAACTATAAATCTGTGACTATCCTGTACATGAAACTCTACTTATTTCTAAAATTTAATTTACTTTCGAGCAGTAGTCGAACTTCTCATTGTAAGATAGTCCAACTTCATCTTTTCCTCAGATTGATTTATATGGCTCCTTTAGTGAACAACATGTGACACCATATCTGTGTGAGCTTGGAGAACGTTCAAGGTCTCTGGGATGTACTCGTTGATGGAGCCGTTATGGCTCACGGTGGCGCCTGGAGTCAAGCTCTGAGCGTTCGTCCTGGAAAACTAGTTGTTGGTCAGTCCCAGGGAGTTTACGGCGGAGGATTTACAGTTGGCGAGTCCTTCACAGGAAAAGTGGCATCTTTAAACATATGGAGCACAAAAATGGCCAATCGTGTGATAAAGGAAAAGGCAAAGTCATGCATTCATGATTTAGGGAATGTCGTAGACTGGAGAACATTTCGACATGGCTTTCATGGGAACGCTGAGATCCTTTCACCGCAAACTTGTACTTCTCGCGGTAAGCGAGAATTCCATACAGCAGTGACTGAGAAAAGTGCACGCGTGGTTCAATGATATATATATATCCTATATATAGAGTTCTAAAGCTTTGACGTCACGTTGTCATGGAAGCAGAATTTTCTGTTCTAAACAAACGCGCTCAGCGAGAAAAATGGCGTCGCTTTCAATCGCTTCGTTGATCTCTTTCTTCTTTGAAGAGAAAAAATCCATTGAGCGGGGAGAAAATCATTATAAATCGGATCATATTGAGTCATTCAGTTACCAACAGGGTGTTCTACGCGGAGAGGTCCATGCAAGTATGAAAAAAAAGGTCTACAAAATCACGGTGAGTAGAGCGATCGTTTTTAAACAGTTGCCGAAGTAATATTTGTAGATATTCAGCACGCATCCTCTTGTTTTCTCCTTAAATTTCACAATTCAGCGTTAGTCAGTTTATATTTATTACAACTTCTACGGCTCCTTGAACCAATTAAAGCGTGTAGGCCTTTTTCGTCGGAAAATCGTAAAGCTACGATCGTCTATCAGAGAAGTTACGTTCACCTAGTTTCCTTATGTTGTACTTCTCATCTGAACCCTTTTAGATATACCTAAATGAGCAATTTGACATAAAATCCACGGAGTGTGAATGTCCAAGGGGTAAATTCAAATGCAGCCACGCGGCTGCACTTTTTATCCACGGCATTCACAACCTCAGCCGCACGGACATCGAGTGCCAATGGAGGAAGAGGAAGTCAAACAGCTCCCTGTCACTGCTGGCAGTCGAAGAAATATTTCCCCTGCCAAAGAAGTATGTCGCGATTTCTAGAACTCCTGATGCATTAGATCGGTCTGCACTCTATGAAGACTTGAAAGAGTGTGCTAGGTTCACTGGTCTGTGCTGGCTTATGAGCCCTGAACCAGCACCCGAAGCCAAACTGCCCATTCCAACAATTGAAGAAATTATTTATTCAGACGAGTTTCTTCAAACCAGAGGGTCCCAACAACAGCTGGATTGCTTGCTGCGTAAAGCCAAGGTCGACGAAAGGGATATCGTCTTAGTCAGTGAAATGACTGTGGGCCAGCGAGACAACCCAACCTGCAATCTTGCAAGAAGAGGAGGACTGACTGCAAGCAATTTTGGCTCTGTTTTGCAGGCAAAAAGAGTCACTCCATCCCTTCTGAAACGACTCCTTGGGGAGTATGATTTGTCCCGAGTTAAGGCAGTACAGTGGGGGGTAAACAATGAAACAGAAGCTCTCAGAGCATTTACAAGGTTAACTGGAAAGACTGTCTTGGAAACTGGAATATGGCTGGATGCTTCCGGAATTATTGCTGCCTCCCCTGATGGCCTAGTGGATGAAGATTCTGTTTAGGAAGCAAAGTGTCCCTACACGGAAAGAAACATGACAATTGAAGAGGCAGTCAACACCTCTCCCAATTTCTGCTCGGAGAAAACTGAAGGTGGCCAATATGCTTTGAAGAAAGAACATGTTTATTGGCATCAAATTCAAGGGGAGATGTACTTCTCTCGCCGGAAGTTTTTTTTATTTTGTTATCTGGACAGCTAAAGATGTGGTAGTTTTAAAAATAGCAAGGGATGAAACCTGGAGTGAAAACATTCCAAAGCTTATGCAGTTTTATTTTGATCACCTCTTCCCAAAGGTTGTTGAGGGACAGTTATAACCTTACATGATTGTCATCTATAATAATAATATAAAGAATTTGGGCTTTATGTATTTCCTTGGGGTAATCCCATTAGAAAAGATTGGGAATGCTTGTCGGGCAATTGAAATTGAACCCCTAAAAGAGCACAATCTGAGGAAGTCCTGCAGAGCCAGGGCATTTGGATACTTTGTTGTGCAAACTTATTTTTGAAAGTTCCCCCCCCCCCCCCTTTCCCCGACCTTACCTCAAGGTCTGAATCTTTCACTGTCTTAGTGTAGATAATTTAAAATTAAAATTTAATTTGTAATATAAACACCTGACCCACTTAAAGTGCACTTATTCATGATTATTCATTGGGTGTCATAAGGGTGGGTGAGGGTGTAAGGGTGCACTCCGTATACACCAGCCAGAAGACTATTTTTAAGTTAGTGTTAACCCTCATTGTGCGGGTGAAGATATACATAATGTAAATCCACTAATGATTGCAGATTTATTTCACTCCAAATAACCAATGTATTTTACCTAGTTAATACTTAATTCCATTTCAACAATAAATATTTATTATTAATCAAATTCATAACCCTCACATCCCTCCTTGATGAGAAGAAACGGTAAATTGACTAGTGATGCACACAATTGAAATATGACGTCTGCATGACAACGCAAATATGAGGGTATAAAACTTAAGATCTTAAAGTCCTTAAGCCTAGCATTTACCCGCTCAACATGAATTCTGCATTTTGCTATGGCTTTTGTTGCCCTTGCTTCACTCTCGGTGAATGCACCATTGTTTAAAAAAGGTGGTATATTTACAGAAACACCATTTGGTATAAGATCCTGTATAACAAAACCCTTGTCTGCCAGGACCATATCTCCAGCAGTTACGTGGTTTAGCAATCCTGATTGCTGCACAATTGCCTTGTCGGATGTCGACCCTGGATAAAGTTTACTTACATAAGTAATAACACCATTTGGGGCTACACCCACAATAACCTTGAAGGAATGCATTCCCCTATAGTTAGAATAGGTAGCATTTGGCTGGTTCATTAGCTCAGGTGTGGCAATCTCAATATTTGTACAGTCTATTACAACTCTACAAGAACCAAATTGACTAAAAGATGATGGGGCAGACAACTTGTTCTTATCCCTACTTGGAATTGATGTCATGAGGTCATTAAATAAAATTGAGTGCAGTACATGAATGAAGGTTATTACAATATTTGCTATTGTGGATACACTGCAATTAAATAACTGTGCAAGGTGAAGGTTTGTATAATTTTGTCTTACTTTCATCAAGGTAATAAATATTTGGTCTTCAAAAGTAATTGATTCAACTTTCCAACCAGCAAAGTAATTGATGGCCTGTTTGAACCTGCATGTATAATTAACAACAATATGAAAAACTTCCTTTGTTGGAAGCCCAGTCTCCATCTTTAAACCATTTTCATCAATTGCTGACACTGTGTAATGTTTTTGCAAGTAGTCATTTTTTTCTTTAAGGTCCATTAGGTCCCTTTCTGCTTGTTGCAGTTCTGCTTCCAGGATAAGTTCTCTTGTTGTTGATGGTCTCTCCAAAATTTCCCCAGTGTCTTCTTGACTCCTTCTTTACTGGCTCGATTTTTTTCTTCTTTTTTGGCTTTCCTTCTTCTGCAGCGAAGAGTTTGTCTTGATTTCTCTTGAAAATTTCAGGACCATTGCTTTTATTTCCATCTCTGAAATGGCAACTGCAGACTCGGGCGTGTTTTCCTGGCTCTCTATCTTGTCTCCTGTAGCGGAAAGAGGATTATTTTAGCTGCATATTTTGAAAAGAAACCACCTTCTTTTAAAATAAAAGAAAATACAAATACTGTGGGCATTGGTAAACGTATAAAGCTGGATTATTACAAGCAACTACAACCAAACCTGTAGTATCTAATATTAATTTCAAGCGAGTCAAACGTTAATTCTCCTCTTCAAGGAAAGACATTTAAAATCTACAGAAAGGCCACCTGACAATTAACCCATAACAAATAGTAAGCAAACTGTATGAACTTCGTAATAAATGTGAGCTTGAACTTAGTTTCATAACAAAGATGGCGACAGTCTATATGCATCAACGCGACTGCGTGCAAACGTACTTTTCTTATAACGTATGTATCATGATCCGGGATAAGTATTTAAACCTCTGACCTTTACTAACCTCAGTAGGCGAACCCATCTTCTGTAATCATCCAGCTTTTTCTCCTTGTTAGGGAATCCGAAAAACCGGCACGTATGGCTTTCCGAGTGATGGTCACACTCGGGCGCGAAGCAATGCACCATTTCGATTGTTTCCTTTCAAATTCCTTTTCAGTTTTACAACTTTCATGTGAATTACAACGTCAATCGTATACGAAGTCTCCTGGTGCTTTTCTAAACGATAACTACACCCTTGACCTCTTCAATATAAAAGCTACGAAAAGGATGCGCAATATGACAAGCGTTTGTTTAGAACAGGAATTTTTGGCGCCATGGTAACGTGACGTCACATTTTAGGACTCTATAGGGAAGAGACTATAATAATAGTTTCTTGGTATATAATTAACATAGGGCCGGGAGCGTTTAATATATATTATAATTTATCATATTGCTCTGTACAAGGACTGGGAGGATCTTGACCCCGGTCGTGTGCACAGACCTCACTGTGTTCGGTCTGTAATCACGACCTCGGTCAAGATTCTCCCTTACAGACCTCCTGCTCGGTTATTAAGACCTAAGTCTTGACAGTGGCTGTGTGATAACAGAAGGGCTTCAAATGCTTTTATGTTAATGCAGAAAAATTATTAGTTTCTTCAAGAACAACTTACCCAATTGTAAGCCTAGCCTGCAGAGTAAGTACCCCATACCGGCAGTCCGAACTGTGCCCTGTTTTGTTGTTCTAGAACAAAATGGCTAAATAATCAAACAAAACCTACCCTACTCTACTCCATTCCACCCCACTCCACTTCAATCCACTCTTCTCCACTCTGGTCTTCTCAAGGGGGGATAGTTCCTCGGGAAGTGAGAACCAGGCTCAATGTAATAAATTGGGGAAGGAAGTTGAGGAAAACATGTCAATGATTGACCGTGCCTCATCATTCAGAGATTACACTTTGTCAACTGGTTTGCATGACAATGGCTGGCATCACCTCTCCCTGACATGGAGAAACACGGATAGAAAGGTGTGTTTGTTTGTAGGTGGGATCAAGCTGACGTGTGTAACTAACTACCAGACCGGTCAGACAATCGCTGCAAATGGAAAGTTTATTCTGGGCCAGGAACAAGACTCATTGGGTACAGTAGCTGATGGGTTCATTTGTTATTGACCTTGCATGAGGTCCGTTCTGGAGAGATGTATGTCGAGTTCTTTTTTTTCTTTCTGTCGTTCTTTTTTTGTTTGTTTGTTTTTGTTTGTTTTGTTTTGTTTTGTTTTGTTTTGTTTTTTTTTTTGCTGCCACTCGCTAATTACAAAAAAATGACGAGACCATTAGTTTCTAATACGGACCGATTAAGTTAATAGTATTTGTTATGACGGCTTGGATAAAAAAAAAATTCTGCTGACAAATTTGTGTCGTTGTAAGCCATTCTCGCTAAAAGTGCCCGTGCAAAAGTCGAGAATTCACTTACGTTTTTCGACCGTTTGCAGGTCGTTCGTTTGAAGTGGTTTTAAAAATTCCACTTTCTCGCCTATCATGAAGGAAAATTCTAGTCACTGTACTTAAGAACAAACAGTTCTCTTTTGTGCAATGTTTTGAGTAGTTTGGACGGTCTGTATTGCAAAATTAGGACCTCTTAAGTAACCATTTAGTATTGGTATCATTTTCATCTTAGACCAGTTTTCCATTGAAAGACATGTACAGGTTATTGATTGTGTGGTGACACCTGTAACAGATGAAAGGCAACTGAGATTTTTTTACTAGGGGTTGAGAGACAAGGGTGGGCGTTGACTTCACTTTTTCCTCATTGGGCTGTCAACGGTGGAGCCAAAAGGCCTGAAAATGGGTTATTTAGACCTTTTTTCAGTTCAGTTTATGTTAATCCTCTGTTGTACTTTCTGTGCTCCCGAGTCTACTCAATGTAGCAGTAAGAAAACAGAAGGATACTAGCTTACTCTTTATCATGATCTCGATCTTGAAACCTGTTCTAGAGGAACAGGGATTGAAATTCACAAATGGTCGACTGATATTTATCATCCTTCAGCTACAAAAAAATTATTTCAGTACATTGCAGTGTTCATGTATGTATGTAGTATGTGAAACCATAGTTAATAGAGGGAAATGGTTATGAAACATGGCAAAGTTCTTCGCTGTATGTTTTTTTTTTTTTTGGGGGGGGGGGGTTACTTTGGGAGTTGACCCTGCACAAAACCTGGTGGTTAGGTGTTCTCATACAACTATCCAATAGAAGCATTGCCGTTATGTAATAATGCACAGTCTATGATCATACAACAAATGATGTGCAGAGTCAGGGACCTTCCAACATACATCTTAGCCTGTTAGTTTGCTTCTTTGATGTTTATCGGGCCTCTTAACCATTATTCCCTCGATTAACTACGATGAAATGAATGCGTTGGTCCTTAAAAATTTGCGTTCCCTAATTGCTTTTCTTTGTGTGGTTTTGTTTAAAGGTGGTGGCTTTGATTTTGGCCAGGCATATCAAGGTAGCATGAGCCGAGTGAACGCTTGGAATTTTAGAATTACCGAGAAAATAATAAAGCAGATGTCGAGGGAATGTGGATTGGTGAGTGGAAATGAAGTCTCTTGGTACAACGTCAAGAATAACATCTTTGGAGATGTACAGATCATTACTCCTTCATCATGCTCGCTTGCAGGTGGGTCTGGGATTTTAAGAGGGTTGCAGTAGGCTTAACCGTCAACCGTCAAATGGCCAAGACATGAACCGTCAACCGTTACAAACGCAATATTTTTACCATCAACCGTCAAATGAGCAAGCCAATATTAGCCGTGAAATTTCTCAGATATCCTCAAGAACTAAAGGATTGACTCAAATAGGCTCAAGTTATGCTGTTTATAAATGATTCTCGGGAGCAGGCTAGTAATACGTCCAGCGGTAACAAAGGTGATGAAATTAAGCTAATTAGACTCGTACTTGCAGCCGAAAGACCTAATTTTTAACGCGCGAAAAATAGGACTACATGGATTAATTAAATATGGGCAAAATTGTATCCTTTTATGAAAAATAGCAGGCAAATTTGCGCTTTAATTTCATGTTATAAACGTCATTTCGAAAAATTAGCCGTCCATCGTCAAGTGACCTAAAATTCAACCGTAACTCTTCAAAACGGCACTCCACCCCATTGAGACTCTGTTCTAATGTTGGAACGTTGAGACGTTAGGAAATAAAATGGTGACGTAGTGTTTAATAAGTCTGTTTGAAGTTTAAAAATCCTGTTCACAGTCCTCTGGAGCACGATAGCTGCCATCAGTACTGAGTTATATCAGAATAAGGTTCTTTAAGGCCATGTGTAGTAACTGGTGTACACAGGAACTACACTTCTTCTGGCGACTGTTGTTAGTAATGCTGCTGTTTCTGCTTAATACCACAACAGGCCATTTCCGAATTACCTCAAGCCTCTTTCTCAAAGTGAGTTTTGGTGCCCATCCTTTCATATGAAACTGTCATTTAATTCATTCACATTCAAATTAAATTCATTTTCATATGAATAACTGTGCACCAGGGCTCACTTTGATAGACAGGTGTAAGGCAACCCGGAAATGGGCTATTGTCCCGATGTAAATAACGTTGTGTAAAACGCACCAATGTGTGTCATAGTTCTATAATTCTCTTTTTCAGTGTCCACAGTTCAAGCTAAGAGAGATGACTACTGTCAAAACTGTTACGGCAGTGCATCAAAAGCGGATTGAGGGACAACTCTAAGAGTATTGTTTGATAGCAAACACAACCAAGTTGGAAAAGTATGGCGTTGTTTTTATGACGTGGCACTTACTAAAGACTCACACTCAAAGTTGTATGCGTATGACACAGTGGAGAACTCAAAATGCTTGCACACGATTCCGGGAAGCCTGTTGCCTATAAATGATTGAAGGAACACTGCTATTCATGATACAACTGCTGCGTTCTCCCTTAGCAGAAGGAGCCACGTTCTGTAGACGATGAGAGAATAGTATTTAAGAAATAGAAAACATGATCTCCGTGTTTCTATGGAGTTTTAATAAAAATCTACAAGCGTTCTTTCTAGAAAGCCGTTCTCAGATTGGCTACGCTACTCACTATCTATTCTCGTATCAAGAAATGGTCTATTGTTCCGGCTCAACTTCAGACGTTCAGCAAAAATGAATAGCCTTTTGTTCTTGGTAACCCTGAGGGACTTCGTCCGAAGCCAAACCAAAATCGTCGCCGTTGTTCGGAAAACTTTCGGCAGAACAATTAAGCTGCACTTGGGGGTGGGCAGCGTAATTTTTTCTCTCGTAAAGTCAATTCTCACCGGTGTACCCGAAGGCAAATTGACCGCCGCTGTGCGCATCGAGGTGATCACAATTCAAAAACTAATTATCCACATGTGTCGCATTCGGACCACGTCTCTCTAAATACAACCCCCGGTTTAAATCCCTTTTTATTCTAATTCCGACTCGTTTTAATAGGTATGCTGCTGAAAACATTCTTTGTCTGTCATTCGTGCGGCGTTACAACTTTTCTGCTTTTTATGAAGTCGACCGCGCGGTGGTTAGAATGAAGAATGCGTGACTGAAATTCTGTTTTTGCGCGTATAAATCTTTCTCTGAAACCTGGCAATCGTCATGGAAGTTATTCGTTTTCAATTTTTTGAGTGTTCGCGGAGCGTCCAGATTTTGACTCAACTGTTTTCAGTCGAGCGCGCGGCACTTTATAAACGAGGTGTGACTTTTTAGTTGTGAAAGAGCGCCGTTGTTTTCAATCAAGCTCGCAGCAAACGAAGGTGTGATCTTTTCTGTAGAACAACTATCAGTCTGGAAATGAAATAAGGTATCGAAGAGTTTTAACTTTTTAGCAGAGCGCACACATTTTAAAACGTGTTAGCAAATATCGCAATGAATAATCCTCAAGCAGGTTATAATCTAGTGTATTTTGTCGTATGGTAATTTACGGCGTTCTTTCAATTTTTGGCTTTAAAGCAAACTGTTTTCAATGATCTGATCATTATTATCAACTGAGCTTTGTCGAAGTTACATCTCCCTGAGCGAAAATGTCGAAATACTACAAAGTGTCAAAAATTTTGTCTGTAAGGTCCGTTGACGGCCGAAAAGAATACCGAGTGAGATGGAGCGGTTTCGGAAGTGCGGCTGATAGCTGTGGCCGAATGCTCGACTGAAAGCAGTCTCTCCTCCTGCTTTTCAATCCGTGGGTCGAACGCGGAAACAGCAGGACAGCGTTGTAGATAGTGATTAGTGTGCCAGTGAGCGCTTGTTAACAAAAAGACTGAAAGTGAAGAATGATCATCGCAGTTAATTTTCCAATTTAAGCAATTGGAACGAAGAAGCCTGAAAAAATTAGGGCTTCAACGGGATTCGAACCCGTGACCTCCGCGATACCGGTGCGATGCTCTACCAACTGAGCTATGAAGCCAAACATTGGGAGCGAGATCAATTAATTGAGTTTATATCTTCCCGTGAGGAGTGAAATGATGCGAAGTTTATATGAAATAATTCATATATGAACTGCGGTAGTAGATGAAAGTGAAGAATGATCATCGCAGTTAATTTTCCAATTGAAGCAATTGGAAAGAGGAAGCCTGAAAAAAAAAAAAAAAACAAAAACAAAAAAATCAGGGCTTCAACGGGATTCGAACCCGTGACCTCCGCGATACCGGTGCGATGCTCTACCAACTGAGCTATGAAGCCACACATTGGGAAGATATGAACTCAATTAATTGATCTCGCTCCCAATGTGTCGCTTCATAACTCAGTTGGTAGAGCATCGCACCGGTATCGTGGAGGTCACGGGTTCGAATCCCGTTGAAGCCCTGATTTTTTCGTTTAGCCAGGTTTTTTAGCTGCCATGACGGTAAATAAGCCTAAGTTCTGCTAAGAAAGCTTTTTTTTAACTAAAAGGAGAGATTTTTCGAGGATTAAGTACAAAATTGAGCAAAATTTCAATTCCGGGCATCCGCATAAGCCAAAATTTGGACTTAATTGCCATTAACCGTTCTCAATTTTGTTCGTTGCCCCTTTCCTTTCTGCTTTTCTCGGTCCTTTTACACTGACTACCTTTTGCATTGTATGTTCTTTCTGGCTGCCGTGAAAAGTTGGATGTTAATTACGGGCGAAGCCTAGAAATGAACCTTGATCAATGATAGGCGTAGTGGACCATTTTACCACCGTTTTTGCACCAAAACTGATAACATTGCTTTTCGACTTGCGACATCGGAATGTCGTCGATATCTTAACCTGACCATTGTGCGGAAAGGCCCAGCCTAGTACTACCATCTGCTTATCAATAATATCAGGTGATATTTAAATTGATGACGTCACAAGTGCTACAAAGAGCACGACCATTAAGTGGCCGTATATGGCCGTAAGTGGCCGTATATGTTCTTAATCCACTTGTTCTTATATGCGGGTGTTTACTGTAGCATACAGTCAAATCTCTCAGCGAAATAAACTGATTTCCTTTAGGTGATAGCTTTAAGCGTTATTGAAGAGTACCTACAGGTGATATGAGAAATATTTAAATTCTCTCAAATTTACATTAGCCTTCAGGCAAGTGCAATTTTAAAATTACCTCTTGAGGTGGAGGGGGCGGGGTTGTCGAAAGAGGAAGGTTGTCGAGGGGGGGGGGGGGGGGTACTGTAAATATTTGGCTCCATACAAACATACATACTTACCCTTAATTTAAACACGGTAGAAACTTAGTTATATTACAAGACTGAGAAAAAAATGAAAATAACTGATTTACATGTTAGCCGTGTGGGAGTGCGAGGAGGACATTAGGTGATTCATGTCAATTTTAAAGTTATTAAAAAATTTAATGGCTCTGATGTTAGATGGAAGGCTATTCCACAAATGTGCCTCACTGTAGCAGAAACTACGCTTAAGAAAATCGATATGGGGCTTCGACAGAGTTAATTTTCTTTTTCACTATTGTTAAGTCCATAGTCCGTGCTGAAGGGTTTAAATAGGTCTTTCAGATACTTTGGAGTCTGATCGTTCATAATTTTATTCATTTCAAATTTGCTTTTTCCTTCTGATATAGAGATTATCCTATCCTAGCTTACCGCGGATAATCAGACTTATTTAATAGGGTAAGATATACTACCTAGCGATATGTGTTCTTTACCAAACTTGAGAATTTGAAAGCACTTAGGCAGTACAATCCAAGTCAATTTACATGTGTAATGAAGCTTTAACAATTTTGTTATGTCTTCGAGCTCTGAATGAGGAGGGAACTGGAGCAGGGCGGCGGGGAGGAGGGGCGGTAGCAGAGAGGGCTGCTTCATTGGATGGAGCTTCATTGAAATTGTACGACCAAGTATATTGATGACCCTGTAAATAAAAATAAAATGATTATGCAGTGTCATGATTAGCGCTTTCCCGTTTTTTTTTTTTTTTTTTTTTTTCAATTTATCTACTTGCGGCTTTTCAACGGAGAAAGGTGTAATTAAAATATGTCGAGGTAAATCTTTAATTTGCAAAATTATTTGAATATAACCTCCAAAATGTTCTAAGGTTAATTTAGTGTTCATGTTACAGAAAAAAAAAAAAAAAAAAAATAGGTGTAAGCCCTAGTTTGGTTGTTATTTGGATAGTCACACCAATATTTTAAACTTAAATGTGGTGCAGCCACGACAAGGCATAAAAACGGTCTTATGCTTGAAAGTGGACGGTAGGCCTAACCGTAGAAATAAAGCTGCGTTTTAAAATTTCCCCGGCGTAGTGTGGACGCTGCCTAAGCATTGAAGATTGAAACTTTGGAATTCATTTACATGGGCTTACGGACCGGAGGGACGGAGGGGGCGCAGCCCCCTCCAGTTTCAGATATTTTTGAAATTTTTGGGCAGAACGCTGATGATTCGGACAAAAGTACTCGGGAAACTGAAAACATTCCTAAAGGTTGTTAAGGCCAGGCTTGTAGGCGACTTTTTATGACGTTTGCTTTGTCAAAATGGAGTTGAAGTCAAATGATACACGGATCTAGGTACTCTGTTTTGGAAAAGCCACATGTCGTTTAATGTGTATCGTGGAAATCCACGAGATGGATATTACTTCCATCAACAAAACAACGACAAAAGAATCAAAGCAAACAAAGACCAAGACTTTTGTTTTGTTTTGTTTTCTTTTGTTTTGTTTTTTTGTGGTGGCTTTGAAAAGAGCCGGTTTCATTGGCTCCACAAAGAGCCGTTTTAAAATTTTCTTGAACTTGTCGTACGAGGAAGAATTACCTCTTTCTGATTTTACTACGCTGTCGATAGAGGTCATAGAGTTCGCAAGGTTTCAACACAACTATTTTTGGACTGATAACAATATCACTAGACGTGAGAATTGTGAACGTTTTCGTTTTTACTGCAGTTTGAGTGCTTTTGAACAACAATCACGCTTTCGGGCTATGTGTAATTTTTTCGGGCAAGAAGGTCATCCATGTCTATGTTTGTTTTTGCCATGCTGAGTGCCATAGTTTTGAATCAGTATTCGCTATTGTTTTATTATTCCCAGGTAGTATAATTGTTTTGTTTTACAACAGGGCATAGGGTAATTAAAAAACCTTTTATTGGCAGTATATTTTCATAGAAACGCCCTAAAACCAGAAAAAAAAGAAAAAAAAAGAAAAAAAAAAACAAAGAAGAAGACAATAAATCTCTATAAAAATATACATTACGCAGATTTTTTTTTTCGGTGAATATGTGTTAGGTTGGTCATCAAAATGTAATTTCTTGATAAAGCTTAGACACATTGCGGAAAAAAAGACAACAACAACAACAAAAACAACTGTTTTTCTTAATTTTCCAAATTTATGAAACCAGTGTAGGATTCCATTTTCCGTATATTTGTTTTTGGGTTGTTTTAAAGCTCTATTAAGGAAATGTGTGTGTTAATTCTTCAAATTAATTGCGTGTACCTTCACCTATTATACTACAGTAATAAAATTCATGCACACTGTTTTCTAAAAAAATGAGAAATAAATTTACATTAAAACAATTGTAAGAAAATTCTGGCACGCCTGACCATGTTAATCAAAATACTACTTTCACTTCCTTTGTCATTTCTCACATGAAATTCATTTTCATATTTCGACAAACGTATTTACCACCATTGGAGTCTAAACTTCGGACATTTTTTCTTCCATTTCTTATTTAATGTTTAATCGAAAGAGGATGCATTACGCCTACTGGAAGTTGCCACTTCTTATTAGAGCTGAGTTAAGACTTCCTGTCAATGACTCTTTTAAATTCCCACCCGGTAATTTCCGCGGGTGTTAGATTTAATATAGTGGCATTTGATACGAAATTTTTAGTACATTTTTCAAAAGAACACCTTCTAAACCGAAGATTCTAGTTATTTTATTATTATTTTTAGTTTTAATTTTTTTTTTATATATTGGCAAGTCACTAAGTAGATTATGTTAACTGGTACCAAGTCCAATGTACGTTTCTGCCTTGTTGTTGTCTTTGCGTGTTACGGTGGTTAACACGGCTGCCTACAATCATCTGTAATATACCAAGCCACCGTAACACGCAAAGACAACAACACGGCAGAAACGTACATTGGACTCACAGAGAGCGACTTCAAAACTAGATACAGAAACCACACCGCATCATTCCGCCACGCTAAACACAGAAACTCGACCGAACTCAGCAAGCACATCTGGACCCTCAAAGACAATAACATCGAACACTTTATTTCCTGGCGCATTCTCTCATCACACTCGCCGTATAACAGCTCAAGCAAAAGATGTAACCTTTGCCTTAAAGAAAAATTCCTTATCATCTGCCAACCCGAGCTATCAACACTTAACAAACGTAATGAACTCGTATCATCTTGCCGCCACAGAAACAAAGCCCTCCTACGAAACAACTAACCCGTTAAATTTCGCGCTGCATATATTATGTAAATTATATTGTATATAAACGGTGGTAAAGATTGTTCTTATTAAATCCCCTGATGAGTGGACAACCACGAAACAGGCTTGTAGGGATGAACTTGTAGTTTATTTGTGTTTTTCCTCCCACATTATATACTTCGCTCTACTCTGATGTATTGAGCATTGTTTTACGAAAATCAAATTTAACACTTTATATATGTATATATATATATATATATATATATATATATATATATATATATATATATATATATATATATATATATATCATAATCGTTACCAGAACTCTCAGGCCAACAAAGGTGTCACAACGTCAGGAGGATCAGGAAAGATTCCCAGTCCAAACCTCGCAGCATAAACGAACGTAGAAAGTTAAAAAATTGTGACGACGGAAAACTTCTGACGTAAAAAAGATTAAACAATTTAATACAAAACGTTTCGGTCAGAGACCTCCTTCAGTTATTACAACTTTTGAATAAAAACGAGCTTTAAATAAGATTAAGGTGCTAGTGATTACGTAATTATAAGGGGCAGTTAATAAAAGTACAAAATCACGTGAAAAAGCAAAATGTGGTGTTAATTAACAAAGAACGAAAAACAAAATCAACAAAGCGCAAAAATATTGAATAAGTCAAAAAAAAAAACTATTATGAAAATAATCGGCAGAGTCTGGGAGATAAAAGCTAAGAACTTAAAGGCCAAACTGGCTAAAACAAATAAAATAACCGAAGAGGCAACGCGGCAAGCTTTGGAAAAAGTAAAACCCTCCCCTACCTATAACTGAAAACATCAACTGTATATAAACGGTGGTAAAGATTATTCTTATTAAATCCCCTGATGAGTGGGCAACCATGAAACAGGCTTGTAGGGATGAACTTGTAGTTTATTTGTGTTTTTCCTCCCACATTGTATACTTCGCTCTACTCTGATGTATTGAGCACTGTTCTACGAAAATCAAATTTTACACTTAATATATATATATATATATATATATATATATATATATATATATATATAAACGTTTGATAAAGCAAGGACGGACAACTTCTGACGGTAAAAAAAGTTAAAAAGTTAAAAATTTAATAGAACAACGTTTCGGTCTTAGACCTTCATCATCAGATTCATGGCACGGCCATGGGTCCAAAAAATGCATGTAGTTATGCCGATCTAGCCATGGGTGAAATTGATCTTAAAGCTACGTTTTCCGGTCCGATAAAGCCGTCCTTGTGGTGGCGTTATCGTGACGATGTCTTTGATCTTTGGCAGCAAGGCCTTCCTGCCTTACATCAATTTACTGATTACATTAATTCTCTATACCCTACTATTAAATTCGAGTTAGTTTTTTTCTGAACGTGAGCTTCACGTACTTGATCTTACTTTACATCTTGTGGATGGGTTTATTAGAACTGATGTTTATTCTAAACCTACAGATAGTCATTTATATCTTCCACCTTCTAGCTGCCATCCCAAGCATGTCTCCAAGGCTATTCCTTTTGGAGTAGCGACTAGATTGAAGAGAAATTGCTCTGAAGAAACTTTCCTTGCCGAGGTAACTGATGAAGGTCTAAGACCGAAACGTTTTTCTATTAAATTTTTAACTTTTTAACTTTTTTTACCGTCAGAAGTTGTCCGTCCTTGCTTTATCAAACGTTTTTAAATTCATTTTTGCGGTGAGGCTTGGACTGTGAATCTTCATTGATCCTCCTGACGCAGTGGCATTCTTTGTTGGCTTGAGGCATTTTATAACCGTTATATATATATATATATATATATATATATATATATATATATATATATATATATATAGCCTTCTTCAGGTTAAAAGTTAAAAACTAAAAAAACTATTTACAATGGCTAGGACTTACAGAAACACCGACTTATATACAGAGCAGAAATATTATGATTGAGGTTAGGTAATACAACAAAGGTCTAAATTACAAGGTGAAAAAGGATTAGACAATCAAAGACAAATACAGAACTATGGGTGACATGTGAATACAAATAAAGTAAATACAAATGAGTGACAACAACTAGAGAGAAAAATCTTACTTAATTAGTAGTGTTTACTCTGGAGTAACAAGCTCCCCATTGAAGGCCTCTGAATGAATGTAATTAGGTAAAAATCATAACAGGATCCCAGGAAAGGGCCATTAAACTACAGTAATAATTTCCTTTCCAAAGCCCCTGAATGAAAAGCCGACAGCAAACATAACAGAATCCTTGAAAAGAGCTCTTGAACTTAGAAATAAACAAATAACAAAAATGATAACAGAATAAAATTAAAATGCGTCATATTGGAAAAGTGGCAAATCACAACTACTCAATTGTAGTAATTAATGCGGTGTCTTGATCTAAATTCCCGCCGTTTGTTAAGACCATGAGGATTAAGGGTAAATAATTGTGTGGTCCAATAAGCTTCCCCAGTGAGTAATAATTGTTCAAGATGTAAGGAATTTTCCAAAGACCTAATTTGTTCAATGATGATGAAATTGATTTGAGACATTTCATGTTCAGAGTTATTAAAGTGGATGGCCAATTCGCAAGTTCTTTTGTTCTTCAGCATGTTCGACTTGTGGTTACGAAATCTTACTTTAAATTCAGTCGAGGTGGAGCCTACATATTGCAGATTGCATTTGGCACAAGTGGCTAAATAAATAACATTTTTTGACGAACAAGACAGCTTTTGTTGAATGGGATATTGACGACCAGTTGCCGAACTTTGAAATTTCGAAGCTTGAATTAAATAGTTTTTACACAGATTGCACTTCTTGTTGCATTTTGAACAACCTCCGTTTTCTTCTCTTTGATTTCTACTGGAGGCTACCCGGAATTTTGATGGCGCCAACATCTCCTTAAGATTTTTGGTTCTACGATAAGCGGGAAATATCGACTTGGATGGAAAAATTTCTTTGACTTCTGGTGAGGATTGTAATAGATAAAAGTGCTTTTTGATAACTTTTTGGATATCTGGCAAAATTGGATTGTAGTCGAGCACCAATGGAAAAAACTTTCTTTGCTGGCTTGACCTTTTTCCTCAAAAGTTCGGCTCTTGGTATACTAAGAGCTTTGTCGAACTGTTTATCAACAAGCTCCGCTGGATAATTTTGCGATTTCAAATACCCTTTGTATTCCTTACATCTATTTTGTAGAAAATCGTCAGTAGAACAGTTAGGTTTGATTCTTAAAGCTACCCCAAAGGGAACTGCTCTTTTGCAGTGTGAGGGGTGTGAACTCGAAAAAGGTAGATAGAGGTGGCTATCGGTGGGTTTAGCATAAACATCAGTGCTAATAAACCCGTCACGAAAATGCAACGTGAGATCAAGGACATTCAAATGACTGTCCGAGTAAACCAATTCGAATTTGATAGTAGGATACAAACCATTAATATAATCAGTGAACTCCAGTAACTTAGGTAAACCCTGGGTCCAAATATGTCAAAAATATCATCCCTGTATCTCCACCAAAGCATAGGTTTCAAGCTACCTCCAAATTTGGCTTTCTCATCGATGATACCCATCGCTAAATCTGCATAACTGCAGGCGTTTTTCGGTCCCATGGCCGTGCCGTGTTTTTGAACAAAACTCTGACCAGAAGACTGGCAATTATTTGCCTTGAGACAAATTTCAACGGCTTCAACTAAGCAATCAGTGGAAGGAATGTTAACAGATCTTGAATTAAGTGCCCTTCTAACTGCTGAAATACCTAGATTGTTGTCAATGTTCGGAAACATTGAGACTACATCCCAACACACAAGTGGGGACCTCTCAGGGAATGGGCCTTTTACATTCAAATCTCCGCATTTGTTAATAAAATCCGTAGAATCCTTAACGAAAGATGGAAGACTCTGTGAAAGAAGTTTGAGCTAAAATTCTGTAAAAGCAGAGAGCCGTTCGATTGCCGTACCGCAACAAGATGTAATAAGTCGAAGTGGGTTGTCACGTTTGTGTGTTTTGACATTCCCAAATGCCACTCCCGGTTTTGGTTCAAGATTTACAACCCACGTGGCAATCTCCTGGCTAATCTGCCCTTCAGAAAACCACTTACGACTCCATTCCTTAACCACTTTAAAATGGTCAAGTGTGGGGTCGGAGTCTAAGTTATCATAATACAAATCATTATTAAGCTGTTCTAGTCTCTTGTTTTGGTACTCTTGTTGACTGAGGACAACGAACCTAGAACAGAAGTTCACAGAGTCTTTACCTAAGTTACTGGAATTCACTGATTATATTAATGGTTTGTATTCTACTATCAAATTCGAATTGGTTTACTCGGACAGTCATTTGAATGTCCTTGATCTCACGTTGCATTTTCGTGACGGGTTTATTAGCACTGATGTTTATGCTAAACCCACCGATAGCCACCTCTATCTACCTTTTTCGAGTTCACACCCCTCACACTGCAAAAGAGCAGTTCCCTTTGGGGTAGCTTTAAGAATCAAACCTAACTGTTCTACTGACGATTTTCTACAAAATAGATGTAAGGAATACAAAGGGTATTTGAAATCGCAAAATTATCCAGCGGAGCTTGTTGATAAACAGTTCGACAAAGCTCTTAGTATACCAAGAGCCGAACTTTTGAGGAAAAAGGTCAAGCCAGCAAAGAAAGTTTTTTCCATTGGTGCTCGACTACAATCCAATTTTGCCAGATATCCAAAAAGTTATCAAAAAGCACTTTTATCTATTACAATCCTCACCAGAAGTCAAAGAAATTTTTCCATCCAAGTCGATATTTCCCGCTTATCGTAGAACCAAAAATCTTAAGGAGATGTTGGCGCCATCAAAATTCCGGGTAGCCTCCAGTAGAAATCAAAGAGAAGAAAACGGAGGTTGTTCAAAATGCAACAAGAAGTGCAATCTGTGTAAAAACTATTTAATTCAAGCTTCGAAATTTCAAAGTTCGGCAACTGGTCGTCAATATCCCATTCAACAAAAGCTGTCTTGTTCGTCAAAAAATGTTATTTATTTAGCCACTTGTGCCAAATGCAATCTGCAATATGTAGGCTCCACCTCGACTGAATTTAAAGTAAGATTTCGTAACCACAAGTCGAACATGCTGAAGAACAAAAGAACTTGCGAATTGGCCATCCACTTTAATAACTCTGAACATGAAATGTCTCAAATCAATTTCATCATCATTGAACAAATTAGGTCTTTGGAAAATTCCTTACATCTTGAACAATTATTACTCACTGGGGAAGCTTATTGGACCACACAATTATTTACCCTTAATCCTCATGGTCTTAACAAACGGCGGGAATTTAGATCAAGACACCGCATTAATTACTACAATTGAGTAGTTGTGATTTGCCACTTTTCCAATATGACGCATTTTAATTTTATTCTGTTATCATTTTTGTTATTTGTTTATTTCTAAGTTCAAGAGCTCTTTTCAAGGATTCTGTTATGTTTGCTGTCGGCTTTTCATTCAGGGGCTTTGGAAAGGAAATTATTACTGTAGTTTAATGGCCCTTTCCTGGGATCCTGTTATGATTTTTACCTAATTACATTCATTCAGAGGCCTTCAATGGGGAGCTTGTTACTCCAGAGTAAACACTACTAATTAAGTAAGATTTTTCTCTCTAGTTGTTGTCACTCATTTGTATTTACTTTATTTGTATTCACATGTCACCCATAGTTCTGTATTTGTCTTTGATTGTCTAATCCTTTTTCACCTTGTAATTTAGACCTTTGTTGTATTACCTAACCTCAATCATAATATTTCTGCTCTGTATATAAGTCGGTGTTTCTGTAAGTCCTAGCCATTGTAAATAGTTTTTTTAGTTTTTAACTTTTAACCTGAAGAAGGCTGAACGGCCGAAAAGTTGTACATTAAACTCGTCCAGGACAGTCAAGAGTTGGTCTCTTCGCCACATCGTACACTAAACTACAAATTTACGTAGAGACATTGTATCCGTTGGATCCTCTTACTGGGAGTTCATC
This sequence comes from Orbicella faveolata, assembly GCF_042242905.1. Taxonomy (NCBI): domain Eukaryota; kingdom Metazoa; phylum Cnidaria; class Anthozoa; order Scleractinia; family Merulinidae; genus Orbicella; species Orbicella faveolata. The sequence goes on along the minus strand of NW_028301578.1, from coordinate 4,192,138 downwards.
GTTTGGTACACCATTTTTACACTGCTTATATCTGCAGTTTTGAAAAAGGGGTCTGTTAGTTGTGCTGTGAAGTTATTTTTTTGGGGAAACTTTTCAAACCAGTTTGACTTGATTAATAGTCTTTTGGATTTTCTTGTTTTCATTTTCAATTTGAGTCTGGTTTTTCTAGATGAAGGTAGGGGCTGTAGATCATAAACATGCCACACTGTCAAAATCAAACTGGTTTGTTATAAAGTTGAAGCCAAAGGTAAATTTTGTAAGCACAACGGGGTGGCTATAATGTACTGATCTTACCTCTCCAAGCCGACGGCCGGGTCAACCCTGCATGGGCTCAGACAGTGACTTAATCTGAGTGCAAAAGGACATGTTGTTTTACAGAAAATGCATGACCTGGAAACATAGAGCCATTACAATTGCACTTTTCCCTATTTTCCAGGGGGGGGGGGGGGGGGGGCTCCGTTACCGGAAAGTCTGGAGACATCTACAGGAGTGTGGCTAATTGTGGATACCTCTTTGGGGTCCCTGGCCCTTAATCCAGCGGAGTGGGGTCGGTTTGAACTTGTGTCCATAGTCTCAAGTCAGTCTGACGGCTGGGTATGTACTTAGCTGTCTGACGTGACACAATCCTTAAAGCGCACGGAATTTCCCAAAGCTGAGTGGGTTTATTGCCTTGGCAGAAGGTTCCACTATTGTCGTGAGGGGGGGGGGGGCTAATATGTGCGGAGTGGTACCTGACCCCCGGGGGGAGGGGGAGATTTCAAGGCACTTTAGCTTGCTGTCATTAAGTTATGCTTGCAAAGAGCTTTTATCTGATATGATGACATTTAAGCCTGAATTCATCCACAGGTGGCCCTGAGATTCTAGTGTCATTGCCTTTTTGCACTAGATGAAGTGTGGAGTGCGGAACTTGGTAAGCACTGCTTACATGACTCTATTAGGCACCAGCTGTTATTGGGCTGTTCGGACCTGGTTTTCAAAACATCAGGTATATATATATATAAATATTTCACTCCATTTTTTGGTTATATATATATAAATATATATATATATATAAAGCTTGAAGCCTTCCAGTTTGTTTACTCATCTAGCCGGGCTAAAACTAATACGTGAAAGCGTGCTGTAATATAAAATTTCATATGAATCTGAAATTACAATCGACAAGGATATAATATTCATGATAACTTATTCTCTTGCTTATTTCCAATGTCACACCACATCTGTGATTATCTAGTGGTGAATATTGAATCGTTTTTTGGTGAATGAACTGAAGAATGTTTTTTTCTTTTTTATTTGATTTTATTTTCTGGCACCTTGCTGTAGTGTATGTCCATATATGGTATTTCCTTATTTGGAAGTGACCATGTGCTTGAATAGAAGAGACCATTTAGAATGGCGGATTAAAACGTTGTGTTGTCAAATCCAGTCTCTGTTTGTTCCGCAAACACCACATTTTGGCGACGAGGATGGCGGTCACATTAAGTGGATTACCGTGCATATCTCCCTTCGACTGCATTGGGGAACCAGCCACACTGGCTCAACGCTGGGACAAGGGGAAAGCTGAGTTCAAACTATTTGTGGCAGCTTCGGGGGTTGAAGACAAAATGCAAAAGCGAGCTCTACTTCTACATCTCGCAGGACCTGGAGTCCGTGAAATTTTCAAAACGTATTCAGCTGAAGTGCGAGGAGACAACAAAGAGTTCGATAAAGCGATGAAGTGTCTCTCGGACCATTTCAAAGTGAAGAAGAACGTACCTCTAGCGAGACAAAAACTGCTTGCCAGCCAGCCGAATCCGGGCGAAAAGATCAACAACGTCGTTACGCGTTTGAAAAGTTCAGCGGAACACTGTGACTATGGTGAAGAAGAAGATAACCAGGTGAGAGATATTGTGATTTCGCATATCACGAATAAGGAACTGAAGGGCAAATTCTACCGCGAAGAAAACCTTAGTCTGACCAGACTTCTGGAAATCGTGAGTACCTATCACCATAAGGATGCCTTGGTTCTTGTAAGCGAAGAAACTGTGAATCGTACCTGGGAAGACCGAAGTAAGGGCGATAAAGGAGCGAAGAGCAAGCAGCCATGGCAAGGCAAATGTTGGAGATGCGATAAGACAGGTCACATGGCGAAAGATTGTAAAGTTTCTCGTAACCATACTTGCAGCAAATGTGGAAAACGTGGGCACATGGAGGTCTGTTGTCACACGAAACAGGATAAACATGGCAAAGGAAGAGGCAAATCTGGAAGAAAACGAGAAGGCGTACGAACCATAGGCGACCAGCCTGACCAAGATGACGTGGAAGGAAGCGAAGTCAGTAAAGATGATGGATTCTATGTCTTTAGCACCTCAGATGGTGAGTCAAACACTTTACCTCTTATGATTGAAAGTGAACCTGTCAATGTCATCATAGACTCAGGTGCTACCTGCAACTTAATGTCTGAGCAAGTGTTTGATAAAGTGTCCAATGGAAAGCTAGAGTTGTTAGAGACTGACAGGAAAGTTTATGCTTATGCATCTCAGCAGCCGTTAAAGCTTAGAGGAAAATGCATGTTGAACATTAGTGTACCTAATACACAAATGTCGTTGAAAGCTGAGTTCTTCGTAATGCCAGGCTCCGCAGACACATTGCTGGGCAGGAGCTCTTCTGAAGAATTAGGTGTCTTGAAAGTGGGTGTTTCTGTGAACGCTTGTCAACTCAAAGATGTTACTGATAAGAAGGCTGCCCTTAAGGCAAAGTACCCTCAAGTGTTTACTGGTCTTGGAAAATTGAGAAATTTCCAATTAAAACTGCATGTAGATGAAAGTGTCACCCCAGTTGCTCAAGCTATGCGAAGAATTCCGTTCAGCAGGAAACAAAAGGTTGTTGACAAACTAGAGGAACTTGAGAAGCTTGATGTGATAGAGAAAGTGAACGGTCCAACAAGTTGGATTAACCCCCTTGTTAGTGTCGAAAAGCCAAATGCTGATGTTCGCATATGCTTAGACATGAGACAAGCCAATCGAGCGATATTAAGAGAAAAACACCCTGTGCCTACCATTGAAGAGACACTGCAAGAAATTTCAGGGGCAAAAGTGTTCTCCAAGTTAGATTTGAACATGGCATTTCACCAAGTAGAACTTGCTCCAGAGTCAAGAGACATTACCACTTTTGCAGGACCTAATGGTCTTTACCGCTACAAACGTCTGATATTTGGTGTCAATATGGCCACTGAGAAGTTCCAACACATCATCTGGCAGATACTCAAAGATTGCCCTGGCGCTCACAATATTCATGATGATATCCGTGTAGTTGGCGCTTCTGAAGAAGAACATGACGAAAGGTTGAATCAAGTCATGAAGAAATTAGAAGAGAGTGGCTTAACACTGAATTATGAAAAGTGCCAGATCGGCGTGAATAGCATGGAGTACCTTGGTAACGTGTTAACTGACGAGGGATTACAAGTATCTGGTGACAAAGTTGAAGCCATTGTGCAAGCACCAAGACCAAAGGACCAGTCAGAGCTGCGAAGCTTCCTTGGTTTGGCACAATATTGTTCAAGGTTCATTCCAAGCTTCGCGATCATTGCCAGCCCACTGTGGGATCTAACCAAATCACATGCCAAATGGAAATGGGGCACTGCTGAAGAGAAGGCTTTCCAAGCAGTCAAAATGCAGCTGACGCAGGCACCAGTCATGGCATTCTTCAAACAAGGAGCGGAGACCCGTGTCACCACAGACGCCTCACCAGTAGGTATCGGAGCTGTCTTGGAACAAAAGCAAGCTGATGGCCTGTACAGACCTGTACACTTTGCTAGCCGAAAACTAACTCCACCCGAGAGCAGATATTCTCAGTTTGAGAGGGAGGCACTGGCGGTGAAGTGGGGCTGTGAGACGTTCTTCCTGTACATCCATGGAAATGAGTTCGAAATTTGCACTGACCATAAGCCGCTGGTCACTGTGTTTGGTCCACATTCAAAACCACCTTCAGCCAGAATTGAAAGATGGTTGTTATACATGCAGCAGTTCAAGTTTAGCATCAGACACATCCCTGGCAGAGAAAACGCCGCTGACGCATTGAGCAGATTGCCAGTAGATAGTACTCCTGATGCAGCCATCAAGCAGACAGAAGAATATGCACGCAGCATAGTTGCTGATGCCATACCTGCAGCATTAGCACCCCGCCAAGTTGAGAGAGAATCAGAGCGAGACCCTACCCTGCAACTGGTTCGCCATGCCATAACTTCTGGTGATTGGTCGAAACTCCAAGGAACAACCTACAAAGCTGTTAGAAATGAACTCTGGATAATGGGACAGCTGGTTATGAGAGGAAACAAAGTTGTCATTCCAGAAAAGTTGTGGAACCAGACCATTCAACTGGCTCATGAGGGTCACCAAGGGATGGTGCGAACGAAATCTCGATTAAGAGAGAAAGTATGGTGGCCAGACCTTGACAAACAAGTTGAAAAGTTAATCCGAGCCTGCTACCCATGCCAGCTGGTTGGACCCAGACCAAAGCCAGAACCAATAAGGTCAACACCACTGCCTCAAGGCCCATGGAGTGAAATTGCTGTGGACTTACTAGAGATTCCAAAGAAGGGACACTTGCTCGTTGTAGTTGACTATTATTCTAAGTGGTCGGAAATAGCTTTTCTGACCAAGACAGATGCAGGAAATGTGATCAAATGCATGGAGAGCATGTTTCGCACTCATGGTTTGCCTGAAACCCTCAGAAGTGATAATGGTCCACCGTTTGCTTCACGAGAATTTGAAGGATTCCTCGAGTACTTATCGATTGATCACAAGAAGGGCATCCCGTATTGGCCTCAAAGTGATGGCGAAGTAGAGAGGCTCAACAAAACCCTCCTGAAGGCAATCCGAATAGCACAACTACAAGGCAAAGATTGGAAAAGAGAAGTACAAGACTTTCTTTTCCAGTATCGCAGCACTCCCCATACAGTCACTTCACTATCTCCAGCTGAGCTCCTTATGGGCAGAAAGTTAAGAGATAAGTTGCCACAGGTTAAACCTTCTCGTGATCAGGCTACTGAAGCAGAGTGGCAAATTCTTCTCAGAGAAAGGTATGCTCGCAGGAAGCTAAGAGAGAAAGAGTATGGTGACTCGAAGAGACATGCCACAACAAGTGACATTGCAGAGGGCGACATGATCCTGCTACGTCAGAACCGCGAGAACAAGTTGTCACCAACATTTGAGCTCGAGCCGTATCGAGTAGTAGAGAAGAATGGAAATGCAGTTATCATTGAGAATTCTTCTGGCAAAAGTAAAATGAGGAATACTGGTCACATGAAGAAGTTTGTAGACCCAGGTGCTTCAGGAACTGAGCCCCCGGCTCCGTCAAAAACAACTGACACACCCAAAGAAGGAGCTAGTTTCGAGCAAGATTCGATGGATGGAATTCAGCCGGATTCCCAAAGACAAACTGTACCTTCTGCAGTTCCAGAAAAGCCAGATAGTCGTCCAGTCAGAAAAAGAGAGAGCCCTAAGTGGATGAAGGACTTTATTTGCCAAAAGTGACTGAACTCTAAAGACTGTTTATCGTGTATCAATTGTCGACATTTTATTCATTTGTTTTGAGACATTGAACTGAAAGAGCCAAGATTAGTTCATATGTTTTTTTTATTAGACTTTGTGGAGCTCTTTATTAAGTTAGGGAGGGATGTAGTTTATGTCCATATATGGCATTTCCTTATTTGGAAGTGACCATGTGCTTGAATAGAAGAGACCATCTAGAATGGCGGATTAAAACGTTGTGTTGTCAAATCCAGTCTCTGTTTATTCCGCAAACACCACACTTGCATGAACTATTAGCGGAAACTAAACTAAGGTGCGCCAAGACCAAACGCACTTCTGTTTATACTTCATGATCTTGATCTTGGGAGCTTAAATCAGCCTATCCAATCTCTTTTCTTGCCGATAATCAGTGTTTCAGTGACAGCCAATTCATTGCTGCTGGTTTAAATAGTAAATAGCTTTAATTCTGTGTAGCGAAGATGTATTTTAATATGTAGAAAGTGTCCTCAATTATATCTTTGTCAAGCTAAATTTCCTTTCATTCATTAAAAGAATATTCTTGGAAGTTTAAAACTATAGTATATACCATGCATTATTTTATGATTTTGAGTCCGTATTTCCAGTTTATTGAAATCATAATCTAATTTAGAACAGAGTACTCCTTTTGCCAAAACGCCCTTTGATAGGCAGATGCATTAGCGCTGAAGAAAGTTTCGGCCCCATCCATACTGCGACGGAAAAATTTAAGAACGCAGCTTTATTTCTACGGTTTGGCTTACCATCCACAATAATCCGTCACGAAAACGGTGGAATATTTGAAAATGCCGGCTTCGCGGTTTATGTGGAAGGAAAAAATTTTGAAAACGGATCTTTTCGAAATCGACGACAGCGTTATAAACATGTGATTCCCAGCCAACGTTTTACTCGAACACAAATCCAAAATGACCGTCGATTGTTGCGATTTTTTCAAACTGTTTCTCTGGCGTAGTGTGGACGGGACCCAAGAGCTAAACCAAAGGCTACTAAAACTAAACAAAGTTAAGGGAGTTCTCAGAACTGTTTAAAAGCTAACTGAGTCCATTAGCAGACGCTGTCGGTTTCCCTCGGGTTAATTACTTCTACTAACAGCTACCATTCTACATTAGTTACAATCGCACTAATGAACTAAAAATAAAAATTGAATCTACTTTGATAAATTACAGATCCAGCAGTTGTCTCAAATAACTGACCACTGTGAAACAAATGACGTCTCCATACGTAATGTAAAAATTTAATGAAAATAATACAGAGCGCTGCTTATCAAATTAATTGATCGAGCTTTGAACATCGTTACCGCCGGTGTAATGGGTTTTACGACAGTTTTGCTGTCTATGCTAACACACGAAAGGCAGGCATCTCCTCTCTAAGAACAGCCTTGGCATTGCGCCTCGTATTTAAAATTTTCAAGGTACGTAGGTTTAATTCTTCATTTCTTTGCTCAGAGCCTCGTTATAACAGTATCTCCGTGTTACTGTAATTTTCCGAATTGACATATATCGCAACTGAGCTTCAGCTAGAGATCTTGCTAAAATTTATATTCATTTGTCGCTTGTTATGTTAATGAAACAAACTTGCTAAAGTGTTGATTTTGTGCTAGAACCTCATTTAACAAGAAATTTTCGGGAAATTCCAAGTTACCCTCTTTTTTATATATTAATATAACAATTTATTTTATAAAAATATCGAGGCTGAAATTTACGAAATTTTCAGAATATTTTTAGAATAAACCCGAGGCTGAGATATTGAAACATAATTTCGTGTGTTGAAAGATTTTATATTTTAAAATAAATCGTATAAAATTCTAACTTTCTCTAAGCGTCAAAATCAGCCATAAAGCAACAAAAACAGCACTAGCCGTATGTTTGATGGTAATAGCATTTCTCTAAGACAATATGGGCGTCATATTAGGCTGGGAGTGTAGGAGCTAAACCTTTAGACCATAAGCTATCGAAAAATTTACAGATCTCAAATTTCAGCTTTCAGTTACAAAGTGCACCACTTCTCAACTGAAAGTTAAATTCTGAATTGCGCTTTGTGAGTGATAACTTCCAAACTTTCGCAAAAATAAGAATTTCTCTAAAACTTCTGGGAAGATATATAGACAGAAAACCTTTCATTAAACCGAAAGTTTACAAGAATAAGTGCTGGAATTGCTCGGCTTTAATCAGATATGCAAATAAATAAATGAAATGACTAAATGGATTTTTTTGAGTTATTTTTTCTCCATTTTTATCGTCCTATTCTTAAGCTCACAATAGAAGAAACCAGTCGAAATTCCAAAAGTAACCCTATTTCTTCCTTTTCTACACTAAAGTTTGTAAACTGATATAGTCACAGCCCCTTCCAAGTGCCAAGACGTGCACAAGACTTCGTTGTCGGCCATTAAGAAGACAGGCCTTTCTGTAGACATCCTGATTCTCCACCGACGTACTATTAACCAAATATAGCGTCTCTTTTTCACTCATCATTTCCTACATGTTATTCATGTTCATTTGTCGATCTATTGACTCATTTTCACTCATTGGGGTCGAAAATACGTCATGTTTTCATGTTTACGCGAACTGATATGTTAGTTAATCGACACAGGAAATATTTCGGCTACTGAGGTTAAAGTTGTAATTCCTTACAACTGAGTTAAGACTTCCCGTAGCAATTAAGCATTTGCTTTGAGCTTGGTAAAGCTTGGTTAACTGATATCGTTACAGCTCTATCTAAGTGCTAAGATATACACAAAACTATATTGCGGGCCATTAAGACGACAGATCTTACTGATGAAGACAATTTGAGCTTTAATTAATTACTAATTTCCCATGAGTTGGTGGCAAACGAAACACCTTGTCTTTTTATCCCACTGGATAATTCTACCACGTTACCATCCCTATAAATTTGGAAAAACAACTTTTTTCCCCTCCATAAGACCTGGATCGCCTTACACTAAACCACGGAAACGCTTAATTCATGCGCGTTAGAGGATACCCACATTAATTTAACGGTGGCGAATCGGGTCCTTCAAAAACCACGGGCCTTGCAAACTTTTCGTCGAATTTTACGGGTCTCGCATTCCGTTTTTTAGCAGTTATGTGCGTCTCGCAGTCGCGGTTTTATTCACGAAGCTCTCTCGGAGTCTCATTTTTTGCAAGGCGAAAAGAATGTCTAAGTCCCGATTTTTTTTGTTTGTTTTTATAACTGACATCTGAGAGTTTGAACATTAGAATAAGTTGAAGTCTCCTAATTTAAAAGTCAAAATGTCTGGGCATGTAAAGAAAAACGCTGATCTTGCCTTCTCGCGAAGTATTGCATTTACCATTTACTACCTCTTAATTTAGCCCGCGTTAAATTCCACTGTTCAAGAGCGTTTTCGAAAAGTCGTTTCATTGGTACGTGGCAGCCCACATTGCGCCGTTTCCAAACATCTCATCCTGTCGTTTTCCAATTTATCAGTTAGTGTTGAGAGAATTTAATAATACTTTTAAAATTTTGTTTTGTTTTTGTTTTGTCTTTTCATTCATATTGTATATCAAAAGATCATGCTCTAGATCACACCGAACTAACGAGGAAAACCCTATTCAACGCTTCGCCGTAAAAAAAATAGAGAGAGAGAGAAAAGAAGGAATTACTGAGAATTTTCCCTTTATGATACACCCGAGAGTTAAACAATACAAAATGACTGCTTCAGTCTTGTGTTGTTTTGTAATCTGCAGAGTTAAGACTTGCGTATAGGACGCTAGATTTTTTAAAGTTTGCTGCGAAAAGGTTTGTAAGTAGAGGAGTAGAGGACAATACACAGCGGCGCGAAACAGCGGTCTTGTTACTCTTGTCCGTATGACTTCATGCCGAAATAAATACAGTACAGTGCTTATCAGTACTCTTGGCGTACTATACCAAACCAAACACTATTTTAAATGTACTTAAATACTATTTTTAAAAACTGTTTTTAACCTATTTTATGAAATAGATTAAAAATAGGTCAAAAAGTGTATTTTTAACGTAGTTTTCGACTGATTTTAATGGTGTTTAAACCTGTTTAAAGCACTATTGAAACAAAATTCGAAATGTATTTTGAAAAGCTTTTAAAAACATTGTTAAAATTCCAAAACTCGAAAACTTTGCTAAGTTTAAAAATATAATTAAAATAGTCTGTAACTACTTTAAAACTCTTTCCAGGAACACAGCATTTGGTACTCAAATAGACTCGAAATTCGAACGGGACGCGACTCAAACCTCGGTAATTTAAGTTTTCGAGCTTCGTGGGTTGAGGATCGTTGTAAAAATATAACATGTCATTCTTGTGCAATTGACAATGTATGATGTTTCATTCGAAACGTGTTTCGTCTTCTAATATAAGATATGAAGTTCAAATTCATCGTGTGGTTTGTAAAAGTATAACATAAAGTCGATATAAGGCAGTGAACTTACGCTGAAAGAACCCTACGTCATAATTAAAAGTCGGTTCTGTATAACCCAGTCTTCGAAACGTAGATAAGATGACATTAATTTTACTGTTTTTGATATACACTCACGAAGGTGTGACTAAATTAGAATGTTAATCCACAAAGAGGTAATAAAGAATTATAAAAGTTTAAAACAAATGCTCTCTTATTGAGGTAAAAAATTGCATAATAACTTTCAAAAAATAAATCAAAATTAAGATTGAGAACTTTGCCTTTCAAGTTTCGGCAACTCAGTGTTTTCAGCGTTCACTGCGCAAACTAAACCACCTGATGTCTGGTGATTAATTTTGTGTGTAATCTGATTTACATTAATTTGCATATATATTAGTGTATTTTAAGGTTGCCGAGATTGCATAAATAGAATTGATCTACGAAAATGCTCGTCTGACGTCCTTCTATTGGCGCTGAGTAAGATCCACAGAATGGCTGCACTACTTGTAAAGGAACCGGACGAGTAATGGCGGCGAAGCGGCTTTGAACTGCTATCATAAGAACTAACTTCTTTCGTACTAGAATTCTATAAAGATCGACGTTGTTTATATAGTAAGCCACCTTCTTGACAGCCATGAAATTGACGTTTATTCGTGAAAAACAGCGGGGTAATAAATATAGGTATGCGGACTTGGCAAGCTTCAGAACTTGGAAATGTGTCGGTAAAACTTGGGTGCACAAACACAAATGGCTAAGGTGTAAAGAGGGCGCTTCATAATATTAGCTGTAGAGACACGATGACTGAAGGTGAAAAGAAAAATGCCTTTAATTTGTTAAATCATACTTTTTTTCTACTTAGTGAAGAAGATTTAACAATACTAAAAAATCCGCCTTAATATTTCACTTTCTTTTCAGCACAGTAAAACAAGATGTTATAATTAACTTGTTTACAGTTACAAGAAATCAGACTTTTTATAAAAGATAACAAAGCTAGCCGATCTAATATCAATAACCGCAAACTGTTCCTATTTTAATAACATCTCTTTTATTAACGTTTTATTATGAAGGCGACCGTCTGTCGAGCTGTACTGTTAATCTAGGTCCATAGTATTACGCTGTTGCTCGCTTCTTTCTGTTAATCTTAAGGCTCCGTCCACACTACGCCGGAGGAAGTTGAAAGCGCGGAAAATTTACTCTGAAAATCGCCCATCAAATATTTTCCGGCCACACTACGCCTGAGTAACTTAAAAACGTAACAGTTACCGGCTATTTTGGTTTTGTGTTTGTGGAAAATTCAGTCGGGGAAATCACGAGATTATCGTGACGCCATTGTTTTCGGAAAGGTCCGAAAACGAAAAGCGGGCGATGTCGAGGAAAAGGTTGTTGTTATTCATCGTGGTAGATGCAATAATAAAGTGTATTATCGTTTGTCTCACGATGTAGTCACTTGAGATGTAGATCGCGACGTTTCGACTGCTTACTTCTAGTATTCTTCAGGCGATAAGGTCGACTGATTGCACGGTATCATTTATATCACAAAGGTCGGCTGTGATTGGTGCATTTCGATCCTCCTATTGTTCCATTACTCCGGCGAGTAGCTGTTCCCTCAGTGGTCCGCTATTGTACCGTTCTCCTGTTGTTGTGTTTCTTGATCGTGGGTATCCATGCTTCAGGAATTTCAATTCCACTATCCCTGTTGATGTTGTTGGGGTGAAGTCTTATGTGAATAGCTTCCTTGACCCTACGTGTGTACTAGTGAGGATCTCGATCAATAAACTTGACCTCATTCCAGATAGGATAGTGGCCGGTCTCGTGGGTGTGTTCAGAAACGGCGGAGGTCTGGGTTCGGGCGAGACGTATATCCCTGTCGTGTTCTTTGATCCTCTCCTGTATAGATCTCCCTGTTTCCCCGATGTAGACTTTGCCGCACTCACAGGGAATCCTGTAGACAACACCATCTTGTTTAGCCGGGTTGACGGTGTCCTTTGGTCGCACTAAGTGTGACCGAAGTGTCGTGTCGGACTTAAAGACGGTGCGAATGCCTTGTTGTTCTAGGCAGCGGCGGAGAGACTCCGAAACTCCTTGGACATAAGGTAAAACGGCGGTGGATTTAAATTCCGCGACAGGCTCTCTTCTTGGGGCTGTCCGTGCCTTTGTGATCTTCTGTACAAAAGAGGAGGGATATCCGTTAGAAACAAGTACAGATGACAGATGTTTCTTCTCTCCAGCGATTACTGATGGTTTGGCGACGAGACGTTTAGCCCGGGCGTACAGACACTTCACAATACCGCGCTTTACTGAACGAGGGTGGTGTGAATCATACGCTAGGTACTGATCAGTATGTGTTGGTTTCCTGTAGACACTGGTGGTAAGGCGGCCATCAGGTTCTCTGTAAACTGACGTGTCGAGAAAGGCGATCTTGTTGTTGTTCTCGATCTCCATGGTGAAACGGATTGATGGTTGTTGACTGTTCGGGATAGAGTTGACGTCTTCCTGCAACACCTGAACAGTCAACAACCATCAATCCGTTTCACCATGGAGATCGAGAACAACAACAAGATCGCCTTTCTCGACACGTCAGTTTACAGAGAACCTGATGGCCGCCTTACCACCAGTGTCTACAGGAAACCAACACATACTGATCAGTACCTAGCGTATGATTCACACCACCCTCGTTCAGTAAAGCGCGGTATTGTGAAGTGTCTGTACGACCGGGCTAAACGTCTCGTCACCAAACCATCAGTAATCGCAGGAGAGAAGAAACATCTGTCATCTGTACTTGTTTCTAACGGATATCCCTCCTCTTTTGTACAGAAGATCACAAAGGCACGGTACAACAGCGGACCACTGAGGGAACAGCTACTCGCCGGAGTAATGGAACAATAGGAGGATCGAAATGCATCAATCACAGCCGACCTTTGTGATATAAATGATACCGTGCAATCAGTCGACCTTATCGCCTGAAGAAGACTAGCAGTAAGCAGTCGAAACGTCGCGATCTACATCTCAAGTGACTACATCGTGAGACAAACGATAATACACTTTATTATTGAAAAGCGGGCGTTTTCAAATTCCTCCTTTTTGAAGAGCGTTCAGCGAAAAGTTTCGTTTTCGTGACGGATTAGTGTAGACGGCAGGCCTAACCGTAGAAGTAAAGGCAAAGTCTGCATGCGAACCAAGTGACCCATCAGGCCGGAGCTTATCCCGGTTTCTGTAGCATGAAGCGACTAGGAGTATTTCTACTCCCCTGGATGGGATGCTAGTCCATCGCAGGGTTACCCCCAGCATTAAGTTCGCCAGTACTCATTTATACACCTGGGTGGAGAGAGGCACTTTTCCAGCCAATCGTGAACGCTCCCTATAAGGTTCTCCTGAATCTCCGCCTACGTTCAATTACCGGTAAATAAGCTTTCTGGTGCTATTCGTCCTCATAATCGCTTAAACCACAGGACAGTCAGCGTCTTAATAGGAGGAGCTAGTAGTAATTAATATTACACCTTAGAGCGGTTTTCAATTGACGGCCGAAACTAATTTAAAGAAAAAGACAACAGAACGTTTCATTTTGAGTGTCGAATGGTAATGAGACAATATCTTTAATTTCGGTTTGGGTTTTGGTTTTACTACGGTTCGAGATTGGCTGAGTAGTCCAACTGGTAAGTAGTTGGTTTGATTTCCGTTTTACGACACTCAGTTGAAAACAGCTCTATATGGGAATTTTGGCAATAATGATAAAAACGGTTCCGTTTTCTCCTTCCCCTCGATGCAGTTTTCCATCGAGTTAAATACCAAGGCAATTCCCAGCAATTGATAGAGTTTGCCGATTCAGGGTTCATACAGCTCTGCTGCTGAGCGCGTGACATTGAAGATATTGATGTTAAATTTCGTCATAATATTTTCAAAGCAGTCTGTGACTCCACTCGGCTACCCCTTGTCGATTATTTGCTGTAATTTAATCAGAAATGTTCTAAACGAGCAAGGGACTGGGTATAAATATTGAAAATCGATTAATTTGAAAAACTGAGCCTGTGATCTAAAAGAACATGCAAACGTTAGTACGCTTACCAAATGTCTGTATTTTTTAGTGCAAATACAAAGATGCAATACGCTTTTGAAAAGCTGTTATTAATGAGAGTGTTGTATCGTTTAGGGTGAGAGGTGTCGATTTTAAATATTCGTACCCAGTCCCTTGCTCGTTTAGAGCATGGCTAATTAACAAATATTGAATTTTATTTGCGAAGGGAACTCGTAGTTGCGACGAGTTTCAAATATTTGACTGCAAATGTCCACGAGAAAGCAAGAAACCTCAAAAGACTTAAAAGGAGCAGGAAACTTCAAAAATGAGTAAAACAGAATCCTGATGGCAAATACTACTAAGAATGCTAATAATGTGCCGTTGTGGTATTGATTAGGTTAGTTGCATTACGAATTGACAACTGGCTGATGCCTATCATCTAGCTCTGTTTAGACGTTCGCGCCTCTTGAGACATTTCACTTTGCATTTAATATCAAACGAACAGCCAAAGTAGGAAAAAAACAAAACAAAACAAAACAAAACGTCTGAAAGGAAATGGAATTAAGAGCGTAGAAAGCTACTGGTTATCGTCACGGAACATAACAATAATAACAGGTATAGCCTACTAGAAACAGCCGGGTATTCTGAGATAGTCGCCCACATGAAATAAGCCATTCTGTTGGGGCTTATCTTTGGTGATTGGGCGAGTCGGTGAGCATAAAGATTTGCTTTTTAAGGTTGCTCACAGCTGTTTTTTTTCCATGGGCTTAACAGAAACAAATCTGCGCGTAAAAGAACCATGTTTGTGTTTCAGCAAAGAATCAAGTTTGCCCGTCAAGGAATCACCAGAACAGCTGTTCTTCCCATGCATTTGAAAGAACTAAGTTTGTATTTCAAAGAATTAAGTATGCGTCTAAAGTTTACGCTTCTAGCAATCAAATTTCCGTTTTACTGAATGCAGTCTGAGTTTCAAAAAATCAAGTTTGCGTTTCAGAAAGTCAAGCTTTATTGTAGGAAATGAAGTTTTAATTAAAATAATCAGGTCTTTGTAACATCACTCATCACTTTTATCATCGTACGCCACACTTGGAGCTAGATCATCCTTAAGCATCGGCTTGATGCCTGTTCAATCATCTCGAACAAGCTGATTGGAGGTACGAGAATTTTATTTTGTTACGCTATGATCGCTATCTTTTCTTTTTTCTTACTTTCAGTAGCTTTGTTGTTAGCCTCAGCTGTATTTATGCGCTTAATTTCGGAACCAGAGCAAGTCTAGCCACAACAGGCTTTGCGAATTAAGTCATTTTGTCTCTGCATTTTCTTATGTAGAGGCATTTGAGCGGCAGTGCAACTTGATATGAGTACATGGTAAGTCTGAAGAAAATTTCTCTTTAAAATGAGTCTCTTGTAAAAAAAAAAAAAAAAAAAAAAAAAAATGGCCAGTTCTTTCTTCTGCCTAGGTTGTTGTCAATTACCAATTCTTATCATTGTCTGTGACCACTTTTTACAAGAAAATTAAGTACAGTAGTTAGTAGTTTCTCCGATAACACTTTTAAGCAAGATCAAAAAGAAGATATGGCAAACTGGAGAAGTTAGGTAGGATAGCATTTCGTGTGGTAAAAGCAATTCACTCATTTCTGTCTAACATCTTGATACCTTTTCTGTATAGCAACTTTAAGGAAGATAAAAGGGCAAGTTACGAACTGGAGCACTTAGCTAGGATAACACTTCCTGTGGTAAAAGCAGTTCACTCAATTCAGCGTTTCATTTTTTTAGTTGATTTAGGCATTTCAATTGCTCCATATTAGAAACAATTGCGTAAAAGCGAACCGAAGCTGTTCTGTAACTAATCTTCCTATTTTTGACATTTTTCGTGCTTTTGATAGACGTCGAGTATCCTGATATCAGTTTGTTCGACCAAGAAAAAACTGGCATTAAAATGGCTACGGATAAAATAAAATCCACCACCACGTGAACCAGAAGAGAAATAGAGCTTGTTTCATACAGTTCTTGTAATTATATGATTGCGTGAACTGAATTTAATGTAAGCCCGTTTAACTTCCTCGTTTGTTAAGGTTTTCCCTAAAATAAATTATTTAAATATTCTATTAAGAAGAGATTATTGGAGAACAGATAAGACCTACGTCAAACCATTTCTTTCCTATGTATATTTTCGCTGATTTACTGAAAGGCTTACGCTTATCATTATGACTGATGGGCGACTTTGGTGACATGTCAGTGAATACTGACATGAAGACTCGAACTGACATGGAGAATCATGTAGTATGAAGGATTGGTTTTAATAACGGTGCTTCTAAGCAAAACTTGAAGGATTTATAAATAGCAGGAAAATATCTAAACGCATGATATTCAATAATCTTGCTGTGTCCTCGACGAAAAACAACATTTCCTTGAAGACAAAATGCAATTTGTGGTAGACAAAATTAGTATAAACAAATATCACGCCTCCGCCGAAATGATTCTAATAAGAATGGCTGTGAGTTGCTAATATCACCACTCTTGTTAGCGCCACTTCCATATCAATTTGTCTTCGTTGAAAAGGAGAATTAAGGTACGTTTTTCACTTTTCTTTCACACTCAGTAATAAATATAGTCTTCAAGGTGAATGACATCGAGAGAACCACTTTCTCATATAGTGGACCATGAGTCACCGTGATTTTATTATACTCCTGTACCACACCTTTAAAACCCCAAATAAAAGAATCACGGCAAACGTTAAGAATACAGACTAATTCTCTAAAACTTTGTAGGATTAAGTGTAACTTTAGACACAGTTTCTAAGGCAGTTCTCGTGGCACAAAAATATACCCGAGAGGCTGTACTGGAGTGAACAGTTCCTGAAGAAAAGAAATCCACAAAAAATCGTAACACAAAAAAAAACGGAAATATCTAGAGAGATAAATGGGTAGTGTGGTGAACCAAATAATTTGAAAGCTTTTAAACATGAGGCTAACAAAGCTCCTAAATGTTATTGTTGCTAGAGCTGAAAAATTATCGTCATTTATTTCTAAATTTGTAACAGCGTTATAAAATATTGCAACAACTTCCGTGTACTCCCTCGCCTTGAACAACACTGCAAGCTATCACAAGTCTTGAGCGCTGGCATTTCACAGTTGCACGCTTTACAAAGGGACAGATATGAATATTAAATTAAAGGAAAGAAGCCGAAAACAGAAAATAATATTTATCTTTACGCTCTATTGCACTTTTTTATGGTGAAAACAGCAGCGTGTGGCAACCACTTTATCTTAATCAGAGTGTTATTTTGGGTGTCTACGATCAAATTAAAATGGTCTGTCAAGGTTTTTGATGAGTTCTAATGTTTATTTTCTTTGCTTCCCTTCAGTGGATTTAGCTTAAGGCTAAATAATAAAGAAAGAAAGAAGAGAAACAAAAACAACAACAACAAAAACAACAACAACAACAACAACAAAAAACAAACAAAGAAAACACACACAAAATAACTGACTCTTTCTTCCTTAGTCGATGAGCAGGTACCTTAAATGTATTTAGTTTGCGTTCGTCGAAAAGATTTTGTCGTTACTCGATATGTTATCAATCATGTATTAAACTACCGAATTAGTGTATGTATTGCATCTGCACCAACCTGAGTATTTTAATTTCACTCAATTCTTATTCTTACTATTGCTATTTTTTTCCTAACCATAACTACCACATCATACATACAGCAGCCGAGATGCATTAATCTTGAAAGGAAGGTCAATTTACTGCTGGGAACAGCTTGACGAAAGGCTGAATCACAGGGAAGGGGGGGGGGTGGGGGTGGGGGAAGGGACACGGCTTTACTTTTAATTCTGATCCATTCAGTGAACGCCCAGTTGGTAATGTAAAGTTAGTAATTGTTAGTAATGAAAATTAGGTCGTCTAGTTTTGCTATCTTTACATTAAAAAGTCTGACCTCCTGCTTGAGCAACTCTTATAACATCCTGTTTTTTTCTGTGCCGAAAAGCCTTAAGCGAATTATTTTGCCGAATATTCTTAAACATGGTAGAATCTCCTTCAATACGGATATTTTTTTTTTCACTTTCGTCCATCGTGTCCCTGCAGAAATATAACATAGCTCTCGTATTTACATATCTTTGCCATTTTTGTTCAGTTGTGCCAAAAATACGTATATTTATTACGCCTCTGTTGGTCAAAAATACGCTCGTACTTCAAGGTTGGCAAGAAAGTCACTTACTATATAATGTACACAATGTCACTGTTTAAAACACCATTTGGAATTAAGTACATTAAGTTCTTAAATCGCAGTTCAAAGCCATTACGCCGCCACAGCTAGATTCCTTTGGGATTACGTGTTCCGCATTGTGTGGATCTTTACACAAATTACGTCAGACGGGCATTGCCGTGATCAATTACAGCCGGCTTGCCCGGTAACCTTAAATACACCAAACAAGGAGAAGGACAAATCAGACTACACCCAACATTGGGATTTCCTCCACGAGATGATCTCGAATATTATATTTGCGCGGTGAACATTGAAAACACTCTGGCTCCATACCTGCAATGGTAAAGTCCGAAACCGTGTTTTTTCTTTTGTTATAAACTGTTAATATTCATTGTCACTATTGCTTCGGAATAACTTTACCGCATTAGGAAGGAAAACAGGTCACTTTTAATTGATAAATTCATCATTACCTTTAACCAATAAGCGTTTTACTTTAATCTAGTTGCACCCCATTGAGTATACATCAGAAATTAAAAAGAATTTAATTAAAACACATTACTTCTGCCTTTTAAAAATTTGTGCCTTAGGTTAAGAACTTATCACTGCCTTTATTTTACTCTACCAAAATGGACTCATCAACACGCAAATAAGTAGACTGGTACAATTCTGAGGAAGTGGCGTGCCACAAAATTTTCAAAACATTTTTTTTTTTACAATTTTATTTCATCAGACGCGAGTATTCACTAGCATTACACTCTTTCTTTCTTGTATAAGAACATATTTTATAAGAATATCGAGGCTAAAATTTGCGAAATTTTAAGAATATCTTAGAAATAAATCCGAGGCTGGGATTTTGGAAAGAATATAAATTTGTGTGATGAAAATTTCTAAATACAGTACAATTATATGCTTTCAACTAAACCGTATAAAATTCTTCCTTTCTCTAGACGTCAAAACTAGCCAAAAAGCGACAAAAACAGCACCAGCCGTATGTTCGATGCTAATAACATTTCGGTAAGACGTTATATGCGTTATATCAGGCTTAAATACCTGCAGGCTGGCTCCAAAATTACTTCAACACCATCGTGACACCAAATATATTCAAAAGCAGCAGTGTCATACGCTATGATCTAAGAATATTCACAAGAATATTTTCAGCCTAAAATCGGCGGAAAAATAAGAATATATTTAGCTTCGGCCGGAAAAAAAACAATGTTCCTATATAGAAAAGAGTGTAAGGCGAAAAAACACCGTCAGCTGACCGTCAAGTGAAAAGCAAATAATGCATTTAGGCTTTATATTCAAAACCTTCGAACAGATTCAGAGACGCGCTCTAAAACAAGAGCCCTTATCTTACCGTGAGGTAGGGCTTAATCCAAGCATAAGGAAGCAACTTTGTGACTCCTCTGCTCTTGTCGAAATTTTCCCGCGGTTTCTTTGGACTTACAAAATGCCTTACTTGTGCCTCTTAATGAAACCAGGTTTGAAGCGAAGAATATTCTTTAATTATTGATAAGATAAATTAATGGAAGCAAAGCCCGCAGTGGTAGAAAATAAATCAACAACTAAATCCCTTTAAACTCCTAGATCAGCCCATCGGCCAAATGTTTAAACGTTGTTTGATACATAAACATTTAATGAAATATTCCGCATTAAAAAGAAAACTGGTTTAGTTTACAGTTTGCGATGATGAAAGCGCACCGTTGTAGGCCTATTTATGAATAGGGAAATGTCAGTTTTTCAGCAGCCTATCCCGGCCTTTACCGATTCTTTTATCATATCGCATTCAATGTTTTTGGTAAAGACTTACATGCATTCAAACATCAATAATGTAAATTCACATTATTTTGAATTTGCAGCCGGTTATCGATGATAGGTATTGCTATAACCGTGTAACAAAGTTAAGAAATAAAGCATTTTTTTTTTTTTTTTTTGCAATGACTGCATGTTTGCCTATACTTATCGGTTAGGTGATTTTTTTGTCACCATTTAAAGACCTTAAAAGAGTGTGAACCTGTGGAAGGTTTGAAGGTTTCTATATGAGTAGAATTTGCATAAATTCACCACTCTTATCCTTGCAAGCTGATCTCCATCGACATTGCATATCGAAGGATAAACGCCTTAAGCAAACGTTCAACGAGTCTCTTTATTCCATTTGATGCAGATTCGCTACATACCTTGGAACTCTTAACAGTTTCCTTCTCCGCTGCCAAGTGAATTGCCAAAGCTAAGGGACAGACCAGAGATTTTTTGAAGAGGAAGGGGGCTGGGGCATCGAGGTTAGGCAACTTTCTGGAGCATGAAATTTGTTTTTCACCTTTTGGTTTTGCGTGAGTTTTTTTTCTGTGGCAATAGCTTGTCAAACATGGGACCTGCATAGTAAAAAGCACTCGCTAGATTTTTTCCCCATGGCTCCCCTTAACAGTTTTTGCTGTGCAGGAATTTTTTTTTTAGTTGCCCACCCGAAATCTAATCCTCAGAATCAAGAACTTCATCATCAGCCGCATACGTGAGCCTCTTACTTGTCTTAAGCATTTAAATTGACAACACCTGCTGTCACACTCCCTTTTTCTGTCAGCTTGAAATTACTACAATAAATGCTATTTTTTCTTGGAAAATAATATATTAAGCCAATACTTACAAGAGTCCGTAAGTTTTTTTTTTTTTTTCTCGCCTAAGGTATCGAGGTTTGGAAGAAACAATTGAAAACTGAAAAAAAAAAAAACGCTCGAAAATTTAGAGGTAGCTTCGAAATGAGCAAACTTACCTTTTTTTGCCATCACTTGTTCCAGAAGGTCCGAGTTGGAAAGGGAATTGAACAAACTTGAGATGGCTTAGAACGTATTTCATTTAAGATAACTCACAAAAGCTGAGTAATTAAGAAATGGTAAGCGTGCAGCGTGCAACTATATCGCGTTATGGATACACGCGGGAGGTTGCTAAGTGCGAAAGAAGCGTAAGAGTCGCACGAGGCGATAGTGACTCTAGCTTCTTGAGTGCTCAGCAATCCTCCCAAGTGCATCCATAACTCGATAGTTACACACTACACGCTCACCATTTCTTTTATAACATTGAGGCCTTTGAGATAATATATATTTAATCTCGTCTGGCTTACATGAAGTCAAAGGCGCGATAAACCGTGCGAAAATGTTCATTCAAAAATCAATCAAAGCGACACATCAAAATTATTCTTGGATCGCGGCGAGTAAATAGTTTCTGGTGCAAACAAACAATTTCCAACAGCTCAGTTAACCTACATGTACATATCAAGCTGACAACAAACGAAAATTGCAGTCGGTAAAAGCGATTCTCAAAAATTGGTTAAGCTTATATTTCGATCAGTTTTCCGAAGAATTGAAAACAAACTGCACATGGTTGAAGGTTTTGGTGGCTGAACTATTTGTCCTTCACAGCCTCTTCGGCAAAAGAAAAGAACAAAAGCGAGAGTGGAGAAGAAAGTGAAAAAAAAACCCCTGGCTTTGAGCTGTTTGAGATGCGCTTATTCAATAGCAGGTTTGTGGGTTACGTTTTCCTGAACTTGGACACGTGAATAGCTTTTAACAACGATCTCTGTCACTTTCGTTATTTCGTATAATCAGCTGAAATGAACAGAAGACTGAGGCCTAAAGGAAAATGTTACAAGCGTATATTTGTGCACGATGCAGTCTTTCCTTCGAGCGGCTGTTTCTTGAAGAGTTCAATTGACGATTCAGCGACGAGCGTTCGAGCAAAACCAGAACCAGGGCCGACTGAAATAATTCGTCAGAGGCTACCAATATATGATAAAACTTACTTTATTGAAGCTCAGAAAAAAACCATTACCTTTATAACGTTTTTCGAACAGAAGGATTTCGTATGTAAGACTTCACAAACAGAGATTTGTTAAAGCTCTCATTTTCAAGTTTTGTTGGGCGAAAGAATTTAAATGACTTTCGATGCCAGATTAGTTTTACAAAGAAAGCTTGTGCTGAATTTTATTGTCGTCAAATCGTAGAAAATTCTCTCTAAAATTTCCACAATGCATTATAATAATAATAGTAATAATTAAATTTATATAGCGCTAATTATATAAAATATTCATAAGCGCTTTGCATTTTACATCTACATCTACATCTACACTTAATTAAGTCGGTAAAAAAGTGAGATATCACAGCAACTGTGAAAGCTCAAGCCAGCTGGCCATAGACATTAGTTTGCTATGTTAATTTGCTTTGAAACACCAAATTTTAAACACGAATTGATCAAGCGGAAATGTGCAATGTACACATGCCAATGCGTTGCTTTAGAAAATCTTTCTCACTGTTTATTTCTCTTTAAGTTTCTCTAGAAGTAGGCTGCCTGTACCGTGTAAACTTAAATCAATGGTGAATGGTTCTCTTGTTGATTTGGCTAAAGCCATCACATTTGTTTTGAAAGAAATTAGCATGGTAAAGAACATGTCTTAACTCAAGATTTTTGATTGCATTTTGGTGAAAATTTAAGCAATCTCTTTTAAGGTTACTTCAAACCTTCGCGAGAGTCCTCCAGAAAAAAAAAAATCGTGCGCGCGCTGTTTTCAAGGAACCCCCACAAACTATATATCAACAGAAAGGTTATAAAATGTAAAATGCGATAAAATTATGTTTTGTTTTGGATCCGTCAAATCTGCATACCCTATTAATTCATTTAAAGAGAAGGGATTCTCTCGAAAAACGAGTGCGAGTTTTACCCTTCTAAAGATTTATAAACATATATCACGCCTTCACAGAGGAATGTGTCAACTTGAAAGCCGCGAGCCAATGAAATAACAGAACTCCTAGCGTTCACAGTATGCAAACTTGTGCTTCGCGGACATCAATTTTCTTGACCAAAAAAAATCGACCAATATAGCCCCGCGAAGGTTTGAAGTAACCTTAATTGAAAATAGACTTTCCTTCTGTCATTAGGGCAAAGTGTTGGGACACTGAAAAATTTGACCCATTTACAGACTTTATGAAATGTTTGTTGATCCTGAATTTACAGACTTGGTACTTATTATACTAAAAAACAGAATGTCAGTAAATTTATTTTACAAACATTTTCTTTAGTTTTTAGTTCTGTTCATTTCAAAATGTTTGTAAAATGTTTGTAAATTGTAGCAGCAAGAATAAGCGTATGCCACTCATAATTTACAGACTTAACAAAATCTTCTAAGAATGTTTCTAAAGTTACCACTTAAAAGATTTTACAAGTTTTGCTTTATCGTGTAAAATCTCTGTAAATTGACATACTCGGGGAACCGTAAAATCTCTGTAAATTGATATACTCGGCGCACCATAGAATCTCTGCAAAATCTCTGTAAATTGACATATTTGAGGTACCATATAAAATCTCTGTAAATTAACATACTCGGGGCACCATAGAATCTCTGCAAACTCTCTGTAAATTGACATACTCGGGGCACCATAAAATCTCTGCAAAATTTCTGTAAATTGATATATAGTCGGGACACCACAAAATCTCTGTAAATTGACATACTCGGGGCACCATAAAATCTCTGTAAATTGACATACTCGGGGCACAGTAAAATCTCTGTAAATTGACATACTCGGAGCACCATAAAATCTGTGTAGATTGACATACTCGGGGCACCGTAAAATCTCTGTAAATTGACATACTTGGGGCACCATAAAATCTCTGCAAAATCTCTGTAAATTGACATACTCGGGTTACCGTAAAATCTCTGTAAATTGACATACTCGGGGCACCATAAAATCTCTGCAAAATTTCTGTAAATTGACATACTCGGGGCACCATAAAATCTTTGTAAACTGACATACTCGGGGCACCATAAAATCTCTGTAAATTGACATACTCGGGGCACCATAGAATCTCTGCAAAATCTCTGTAAATTGGCATACTCGGGGCACCATAAAATCTCTATAACTTGACATACTCGGGGCATCAAAAAGAAAGCATATTTTGGCCCAGGGACTATGTAAATTATCCGCCATAAAACCCCGGAGCCATGTATCATCAATTGACCACAAATCTGAGGGGACCAAACTCTGGTCAGTTGGGGTGCATCGCAAAGAACGGCGAGTGGAAAAATAGGGGAGAAGCGCGGCGAGAGAAAGCGAAGGAACGCCCTCGGGCAAATTTAACAAAAGGTACTTACGCCAACTTAGCCGTGAAAAGAAGCAACTTATTGTACTTGTATATACTTCTAATCAAACAACCGGGCCCTAATAACACAACATAAAGAGCCCGTCGTAAACACGCTTGAAAGAAAGAAAGGTCGAGAGACCGAGAAGAAAACGGTAAATGTATAAATGCTGCGGACCGTATAAGTCGTGTAGGCCCGTCAATTCCATTTTACACTGACCGCCATATCGCATTTCTCATTTGTGCAAGTAACGCTCCAATATTGACATATCCTGTCAAAATTAACCAATCAGAGGGCATACCAGATCCTGGTATACCAGAACGACCTTTTTGTTAAGTTTGCCCACGGGCGTTCTTTGCATGATAACAGGTCGTTTCGCTCCACGTCCGTTTTGCCCCGAACCGCTTCGCCCCAACTCAAAGTCGTGTCGCTGCTAAAAAAGTCGATTCTCCCCGACCAAAAGTTAGTTCGCCCGAAGATTTTTCATACGATTTCGAAAAGCAATAAATGGTCGGAACCATAAAGAATCAATTTTTCTGTTGCTATGGGAGTGAACAACACTTCGACGTGCGTAATTCAACAAATATATTTAGACTCAATGGCTCTTTGACTACGCAAATGCTTAATAAAAAGGTTTAAAAGGCGTTTCGTACACTCTACAGGTAAAAGCCGTGGAAGGTTGATTAATTTTTTAAATACAATCGGCCATCGATCGATCAACGGACTTTGTTTCTACGCGCGTAATCAAACAGATATATTTTTTCTTGTTAGTATGATTTGCACGAATTGAAAGCTTATCTCAATTTTTTCAGTGATTTCCCAAAATGTGCGAGCACCCGTAGCTTTTTGGACGCCGTCTTGGACTGGCTATGTGGCACACATGGCCTCGGTCTGATGTGATGCCTCACTTTGAATAATAGTGAGGTTTTACATGAAAGCACTACCCGTGCATTTCCATGTGCTTTTCTTCGTTCGTTGTCCTACGTAGGAATCGTGGCAGTTTTCCCCAAGGTTAGTGAAGTTTTGTTGATTTATTCGAACTGTTACATGCTAAAATGCCTAAGGGTACCTATCTAAGCACCAGAAAGCTGTGTAGTGCCGTATTTTCTCCGAAACTGCGTGGGTAACATATCGATTTGTGATCTGTGTCGTCCTTCAGGAGTCAGCTGCTTTTCTCGGCGATTCTACTTCTCTGTGAGAATAAAGTTGCAAGGCTCGAACGTAATAGCTCGAATAAATCAACACAACTTCATTGACCTTGGGAAAAACAGCAAATATTCCTATGTAGTGCAACAAACGTCGAAAAGGAAATGAAAATGCACACCGCTCATGGAATTAAGAATTTGACTGATTTCACTGCGCAAGCATGTCAGCTCAATAGGCTCTTAATTTATGTAAGCCGGGTGTAAGCTAGCATGTAAACTTTAGTTAAAAACGCTCATATTTGGAAATATAAAGTTTAATGCACTGTTATTCTTTTCTATAGTTATACACAGTACTTAACCTTACTAAACGATGCGCCTGCTAGAGTAATGTGACATTTGATGCCAATAAAGGACACAAAAGTTAGACAATAGCCCGAAAAATACACAACTTGGAAAACCCTGGAAGGGGAATGACATAAATGGGCTTTGGTATGCGCTGCTGTCAAGGGTATGCTTTTCCAGGAGTCTATTTTGGGTATAGGAATCAGGATCTGGCAAATTAGTCTGGGATCTTGATATAAAAAGAATTGAGTTACTGATTTTTTATTAAACATAGTATGGAATATTATTTAGTATGAAATATTAACAGGGAAGGTATTGGTACCAAGCCTACAATCAGATGTCCAAATACTAACTGAATCATAGATGTGTTCCTGGCAACACACCTATTCACAAATCCCTAGAGTACCCCCTTCCTTCCCCCGGGTACCGAACGCACTTCACTAATCTCTGATTGCTACTAGTAAATACGCGGTTTACTAGTGTGAGGTCTGGAACCGAAATTTTAGTAGCCTAGAACGGACGGGAAAATTCGCAAATTCTTGGAGGATCCGATCGTTCACCGAAGATAACAAGCTCCGAGCAGGCTCCGAGCAATTTCCGTAATTTCGGCTCCAGTCTTCGCACCAGCAGACCGCGTATTAAAAATTCAAAATGGCCGCCACAGAACACAAAACACGCGCGATAACGTAGGTTGATCTCTTATTAATATTCTAAACGGTGGCGAGGGCTCCCTGTCTTTTTTGTGAAAAAGAAAAAAAAATCAGTTACAGAAAAAGGTTTCGTCACTTTATGAGAGACGTAAGTTTACCTCTTTGAACCACGCAAGGCAGACCTCCGGATATTTCTTGGTATATTTATAAAATATTAAGATATTTAGAAAATTTAGGGATATTTGTCAGTCATCTCCCCCCCCCCCCCCCCTCAGCCTAATCCCGGGGAATTAGGCCGAGGATGGGAGATGACTGACAATTCAGGCTAGGCCATAGGGTGAAAAAAAAAAAATTCAAGCCACGCCCACAAAACAGCATCTTAGTACCTCTCAGGAATCCTTTTCAAAAATTCAGACGAGCACGCCCGTCCTCTTTATATGGCATTTCCCCAAAGGGGAGGGGGGGGGGGTGGTGGCGGAGCCGCCATGTTTAACACGAAAAGCACTCGAGCTCAAAATACCGCCAACACGCGTATATACCCAGGCTAACAAATTTATTGCGAGTTTTTTTTAACCCATTTACACATGACACGTTCTCCACCAATCAGAAAACGTTGACGAGTTTAAGGACGTTGGGAGGCATAACAAGATCCAGTTGATGTCGATAGTGCAGTGAAGGTGTGGCGGAACCGCGGAAGGTTGTAGCGTCTTCAACTATCTTGTATTCCCGAATCCGTATTCCCAAAGGAAGGCACTTCGTTGTTAGGTAATTAGTTCTTTACGTTTGTTTGTATGAGTCTTTTAGGCCCAGTTCAGACGTCGTGCTTTTGCCGTGCCGAACTAAATTCAGGAATTAAGTTCGACAAAAGCACGGCAGAAGCACGGCGTCTGAATCAAACTTTTAAATTAAGTTCGGCAAGCAATTAAGTTCGACAAGTTCTGCCGTGCTACACGACTCTGGCACGGCAGTGATTCAAACGTCGTGCTTCTGCCGCGCTAAACAAAATTCATAAATTATATTAATGTATTTTGGCGAGATTACGTTCCCACGGGGAGTTAGGAGGAGAATTGCTACGAGGCATCAGAATATCCAGAATTTGGTTCGACTCTGGCACGACGTCTGAATCAGAGTTGTTTTCCAGCCGTGCTACAGTCAAACCTAATTGCTATTTAGTTCGGCACGACAGAAGCAAGACGTCTGAACTGGGCGTTAATCTCTGTTGCTTTTAACTAGGGTGTATATTGGTTAGCAACGCCAGAAATGCGACCAGACAGTATTTCAGTGAGCGGATGTAAATATGCAGTGTCAATCAAGTCTGCAATTTCTGGTTCCATCCCCGTTTAAAAACTTTTCCAGCTCCGTATTCTAGCAAGGAACTTATAATACACAGTTTACGAAATGCGTTGTCTTTCATCACTTCATAAGACGTAGTATTTTGTTATAAAATTAGGACAAGGGGAAATCAAGCGATGTAGCGCTCCATGTTCAGGCTATGAGACCATTCCAGACTGTTTTCTGTATTCTGAGTTTTAATAATGGCCATAATCTGTCGATACTGCTGAAAAGAACATGAGTAACTTTTTAGATTATTATTATTATTTTTTTTTTCTTTCCCTCCCCTTTTTTAGCTTTTTAAATATTTTTTTTTATTTTATGTAAAGCGCCATGGACAAATAGTGGATCGGCGCTATATAAATATTTCATTATTATTATTATTATTATTATTATTATTATTATTATTATTATTATTATTATTATTATTATCGTCCTCACGTAATGTTTGCTTAGAGTCCTTAGGGCCGAGACCAAACCATGGTCCTGGGGCACTAGGGGATAGCCAGTTTTTAGCTTGATAGCACCCTCCTCAAAATGTGCGCTGTACCTAGCAAGGTTATCTTTTGTAGTTCACTGATGCTTAATTGGCCGGGAATTCTTCCAAGATAAGTTTCTAGTCCCCTTTTGATAGCTCCAAGTGCTCCAATGATAACTGGTATCGTTTCCGTTCTCATGCCCCACATTCCGCTTGTTTCGATTTCCAAGTCCTTATATTTGGATAGTTTTTCACTGACTTTCACGGATGTGTTTCTGTCTGATGGTACTGCCATGACAATAAATTTACAGGTTTTCGTTTTGTGGTCTTTAATCACTATATCGGGTCTGTTGGCTGTTATTTTCCTGTCTGTGTGTATTGGCATGTCCCATAATATCGTGACATCCTCGTTTTCGGTAACTGTTTGCGGCTCATGGTCATACCACTTTTCTGATGTCTTTATATTATAGTTGTGACAGACTTTCCAATGTATATACGCGGCTGCTTTATCGTGTCTGTGGGTATATTCTGTTTTCGCAAGTTCAGGACACCCAGACACGATATGGTCAATTGTTTCGTCGTATTTGTTACACATCCTGCATAGGGGGCTAGTACCGTCTTTGATAATGCTGGCGTGGTATGATCTGGTAGCTAGGCTTTGGTCTTGGGCTGCGATTATGAATCCTTCCATTTCTGCCTTAAGTCCACTGCTTTTGAGCCACTGGTTGGTTTTGTGGTGGTCAACATCTGCCTCCTTTATTCTCTTTGGGTATCTTCCATGTAGGGCTTTGTTCTCCCACTGCTTTGTTAATTTTTCTTGGGTCTTATTTCGTGCCATTTGTTTGGTTCTCTTTGCATATTTGGTGGTTGTTTCTTCTGCTTGTTTATCTGGTATTGTTAGGTCTAGTTCTTGTTTGAATTGTTCTGCTTGCCTTTGTATAGAGTACAATTTCTTTCTGCCATCATGTTCTTGCACTAGTTCGATTAGGGCATCATCAGTGTTCTTTAGGTATGTATCGAGCCCTATCGTGGTTGTTTTGTAGGAGGCTTCTAATTGGATAAGACCCCTACCACCAGCATTTCCTGGGAGGTAGAGTCTGTCTACATCTGCTTTTGTGTGATGCATTTTTGATAGGGTGAGTAGTTTTCTTGTTTTGGTGTCTAACCTCTTGATTTCACTCATCTTCCAGTCGATTATGTTAAAACTGTAGGTCACCACTGGGATAGCTAAGGTGTTGATTGCCTCAAATCTATTGGCAGCATTGAGCTCCGTTTTTAGGACCATCCTCACTCTGCGGTAGTATTCCTTCCTCACTCTTTCTTTCATCTTGGCATGCTGTATACCATCACCTTCATCCACGCCAAGGTATTTATATGTGTTCTCTTGGTCTAGTTCCTTGATACAGGTGTCAATGTCAAGTTGTAAATCGGAAGTTTCTGTCAGCTTTCCTCTTTTGAATGTGGCTTTAGCGCATTTGTCCAGCCCGAATTCCATCTTGATATCATTGCTGAATGTCTTTACAATATTGAGTAGGCCGGTTTGCTGGCTGTCACTTTTTGCATATGTTTTTAGGTCGTCCATATAAAAGAGGTGGCTGATTGTTCTACCCTGGGCTTCATATCCATAAGCGGTTGCCTTTAGTAATGAGCTCAGTGGAGCAAGGGCAAGACAGAACAGGAGTGGAGAGAGAGAGTCTCCTTGAAAGATTCCACTTTTGATATTGATAGGTCTTGATGTTATTGACCCTTCAGCGTGGTTGAGGTGTAACGTTGTCTTCCAACATTTCATGCTTTCTGCGATAAAGTTGACAGTCACAGGGCAGATCTTATAGATTTCCATGCATTTTATTATCCACGTGTGAGGTACACTATCAAATGCTTTCTTATAGTCTATCCAGGCTGTGGATAGGTTCTTTTTCTTGGTCTTACAGTCCTCCAGAATCATCTTGTTTATCAGGAGTTGGTCTTTGCATCCGTAGCTCCCTCTTATTATTATTATTATTATTATTATTATTATTATTATTATTATTATTATTATTATTATTATTATTATTAGCCAAGTTTGTGAGTCTTTCCTAGTAAAATTTCAAAGTTAGTGCAAATTCGCAAAGTTATGAAATTTCAAGCGCTTTATGCCCCCGGCATAGACACGTTGTAAATTTTCCCGGCTTTGTAGAACTATTTATATGCTATTTTGCAAGACACATCTCTTAAACTAGGCTACATGTATTTTACTAACGATGATAAGCGCGTTCTCTCCAGCTATGTTGATAGGCTTTCATTTTTTAGCCATTTGCGAAAGTTTAAAACTTGCTAGAAGATTATGCATACAAAACGCAAACAGACCGTCAGTCATGCAGAAATTGTCTGCATAAGAAGTGTTTGGAAATGTCTTGTCTATGAAAATTTGTTTGTATATTTTAACTTATTTGGCCTTCTGGCCACCGATTCTACACGTTAGGAGATGCATATTGGGGGAACGTTGAAAATCTGCGGTTTTTCCACGAAATTACTACTATAACCCAAAAGAAATGTAAAGACCAAACTTTTATGATGCAAGAACTATTTAAAAGTTATGCAAATTACTGAGAAGAATGAGAAAATTTTGGGGCGATGATGTCATTCGTTATCGCGTAATCCTCGGTTGTCGCCCTGGCAGTCGCCGAGCTCTCGCCCTATGTCGGAGTTCCGAGGATTTCTTGATCGATTTATCCCCTCGAAGCGAAGAGCACTGAGAACTAGGCACATGGCACCAAAGAAGAAGCCTGGCAACAAATTCGAGGTTAGTGTTGGCAAAGTTTGTGGCAAAGTACGTTTTATTCATAGCAGTTAAAAACAGACCGGAGATGTCTTGAGCGGCTTTACCTTATCCGATAAATCTGAGCTTGCTAACAAACTCATCCGATTCACAAACTACAAAATTGATGTGGAAATTGAGATTAACTCAAGATCATCGAAAAGGTGCGTCACAGCTGTTGAGACCCGGAACCAGATTGGAAGGAAACCATGGTAACAGCAGTTTCTTGGCAGGATCAAAAAGGTGAGCTGTCTGAAATCTTTATTTTGCTTAAATTTTCATATAAACCGTCATATCATAGTTTATTCTCTACCGTGAAATTATGATAACGAAAGCCCAAAAAAGGAAATGCTGTGAGAGGGAAGTTGTGTTTCACACTGTTTCAAGTCGCCTTATCTTTTTACATGGCAGCGATAAGATATATCTTCCAATTCTTCCAACATTAGGTTTAAAGAATGTTCCACTTGTAATAAATAACTTTCGGTATTTTTACGCTACGTTTATGACTTTACTTTACTGCTAATGATGTGGAAATAAATCCTGGGACTTTCTGTCGCTAAATGCAGGTCTTTTAATTGACTTTTGATATAATTTATGAGCTTTTATACATTTCATTGACAAGATATCCATGGCAATTTGCTGGAAATGGAGCACCTATAATGTTCGTGATATTGGGTACATCTTTATAACAAATAAAGAGCAAAGGATGCAATATCTGGGAATAAAGTGTGGTTCAATTTACTGCAAGGGTGAGGTGGTGCATGTGGTATATTTAACAATGGGGTAATTATAATTTTGATAATAATAATGTTATAGTTATATCAAAAACAAAAAGAATAATATTAATAAAGTATAATTATGATTTTCATTTATACCCTGTGTTATTCTCTTTGTAGGACACTGAAATGGTTAAACGTATTCGCCTTACTTCACATATTCAGCATCACAAACCTCATCTGTGTAAACAAGTAACTTTGATTATATTCAGACAGGAAATGGTTTGACAAGAGACTATATAATGACCACAGTAGTAGGAATCTGCATTTTAGATTTGTACCATCTCACTCAACAATATACCGGTAATTATATAGTCTACACAAAACATGTAGAGACTGAATGAAACAATCAGGACTAAATCCATGATTATTGTATTTTAAAACCCAAGAATGTAAGAACCCGTCTTAAGCCTAGTGAAATCAAGCAGATTCTTACGGTTAAATTTATGAACTCTTGTTATATAGACAACATTGCATAATAAGTTGTGTTAGGCTTATCATGATACAGTTGTGAATAAACACTGTATATTTATGGATCAAACCAAAGTTTATTTATTTTTCTGGTAATCAACAACTATAATACCTCCTTCATATAAATTAAGAACCTACAATGTAATAGGAACCTACTCACCCTAAAATGCCAATAACTATTGTAGGTATGGCAAAAATATACAAGACTATTTTGCCAGACTTTAAATAATGTAGGTTCTTACATGCGGGCAACATTGTCATCAAAAAATTGTGAATTTTGGTCATTTCATGTTGTTGTTTTATAGAGGACGGCTACGAAATTTACAAAGATTTATAATGCACATGCAAAGCTATTGTTTTGCTTATTTAAACCTTTTGTTTGGTGGTGTTCTCAGTGCGTGGGTAAATAGAGAGACTGTGAACAGTCTAGGCTGTTGCCGTCATGCCTTCCTTAACCTCCCTGCTACCTAGAAATGTAAGCTGTGACATTTTGTGCCTTAGATGACTGTCTTTCGTTTCTAGTCACGTGATTTCTAAATATAGTTGTGACTTTAAAGTTGTGAATGGGTCTGCAATGCAACAAATACGGCTAAATGGCTGATAATTAAAAATCAAGGAAGGCAAGAATTTTCAATTTATTAAATGGATCTATAGATCACAGCCGAAAAATAGCACCAACGCGGGAGATTTTTCTTTCTCTCACCACGCTGTGCTCTCACTCCCATTTCTTCACTATGGTTCTCTCCTGCCAATTCCTCTCACTCCACACATTTTGTACCAATTATTTACTTTTATTTACCTTATACGGTACATTTGTTAGTTTGTTTTGCTATGTCCAGGATAGCCAAGACATTGTTAAACGTCATTACTTCTGCATGCACTGTGTGTCACTTATGTCTCCATCACTGTTGTAAACCCTGCAGTGGACTAGCATCCCATTGAGGGGAAGTAGAAATAAACACGTACATTAAATAAAGTATGTATGTACTCCTAGTCGCTTTGTGCTGTGGAAACTAGGGCTCGAAAAAAGTGCCGTTCAGAACAAGTAGAATTTCCTGTGGGGGAAGTTAACATTTTCATTCTTACTTGCCCAATAGGACCTTGAGGCAAGTAATCTGCCAACTAAGTAAAAAAATAAAAAAATAAAAAAATAAAATCTTGCCCAGGGCAAGCAAAATTTGCATGAGAGCTACTTGTCTGACAGCCAAGATGGATAACCAAGGTGTTTTTTTTTTTTTTGAACCCTGGAAACCCTAGGATAGTCTTTAGCTGATACCAATGCAGACTTTACCTCTCACTTTTGTACTTAACAGTCCTTCCACATCATTTCCTGTACACCATATACCACATAGCTAGAGTCAATAAATTAAATTGAACTATACACAACATGTGCTGAAATATATTCAGTCTGGATCACAGTAAACTGTATTTAATTTTCCTTACACTATATTAATATTAATAACGTCATCTTTTATTGGTAGGTGCATTCTCATTGTCAACCTGGTTGTTTCAAGATTACACCATATTGATCTTAAAGTCTAAGGAGAAAGAGGCAGAAAATACTGTTCAAGGTAAATGTTAATTGTCGTCATTAGATAAGGATTCAATCTCAAGCCTATATCAATATTTTAAAACTATTATTAAAACTTTCTCTGGTTATCAATTTAGGTTGAAGTGACTTTTCGGCTGCCTTAACAAATGATCAAAAAGATGCAAATAAATGAATATATACAGCAAAAAGTGCGAAATAACACAAAATAAAAATGCATAATTAAAGTGGTGACAGCAAAAAGGAATTTGGATACCGGTAATAGAAAGAGACTAAATAAATTTAAAAGAATTGCATAATTGTCTAAGTAGTGGTCGAGAATAATATTGTCTGCTTCATTAGTCATGGCAGTGTACCATGACTTGAGAGTTTTTTGGAGGCATTTGCTTGTTTCTCCTTTAATTTATAACTCCAAGTAATGTCATTGCAGGAAATCTCGTAGACAAAGTTTGTTCCAAACACGAAAAAAAGAACATTTTATCAGAAATGTCAAGCATTGCAACATTTCTCCTTTTAAATGTTTTCAAACCATGCATGGTTGAACAATCATCAAATCAGCTTTGATAAATAAATGCTAATTAAGTAATTGACAAAGGCGATTATTGTGTGCAAAATAACTCTCGAGTCATGGTACACTGTGCCATGACTAATGAAGCAGACAATAATTCTAGACCACCACCAAGACAGTCTGCTATTCTTTTAAATTAGTATCTTTTAATGATCCAAATTCCCATTTGTTGTGGCCACTTTAAATATGCAATTTTATTCTGCATTATTTCACACTTTTCGTTGTATGTGCAATGATTGGCATCTTTTTGATCATCCGTTTAAGGATGAAGGCTGGCAGCCAAAAGCTCGTTTTAAGCAAAATTTTCAACTAGAGAGTGTTTTAATAGCTTTAATATGTTTTACTCTGGTTGCTCGACTGTTTTTTTTTTTTTTTTTTTTTTTTATATCAACATTGTTTTCCTACAATACTGTCAGTATGTTATAAATTTTAAAATACAACAAGGATTGGATTGACCCGATTAGGTATTTGGCCAGGCAAATCTTTTGTCTTGTAAAGCTTTGTTTATGGATTACCCATTTCCTCTAATCTGGAGAAAAATAGAGCATGCAATTTCCATGTCTTTTTACAAAATAGTTATCGTTTAACTATCGGCAATGTTGAGGAATGGCGTACTGAAAATCTTGTAAAAGACAATAAACAGATGAGGTCAAATTAAAACACATTACACACGCAGCATAGTCTTGAACCTGTTTTTTTGAATTTGAATTGCTCATTTCGAAGTTGATAATTTCAGACCTTGTGATATTAGACTAGTCTTATCTTTATTTAGCCTGGATATATCTGAGATATTGTTCATACGTGTAGGTTACGTTAAATCTCTTGGAATCTTAATTGTGGCTTAGCCCCTCGCCACATTCGCCATATTTCTTTAGGACGTATTTAAACCATTCAGCCTGTTCAGGGCCAATCAGCAAGGGTGTTAGTTCAGCCTTGCCCAGGGTATTCTCTCATCTGCCATTTTGAAAAGTGGAGAAGGTCCTGGGAACGAGGTTGTCGAAGTCACAGTTCTATACATTCAAGTCTTGAAGTTCACTCTTAGGGCTCGGGGAGGGGGGGGGGGGTGGGGGGGGGGGCGAGAGGAGAGGGGAATAGTAATTTTTCATATTACTTGATTTTCCAAAGCTCCCGATTCTTAGAACTAAAATCATTTCCCTCCACTCAGTCAGACACAAATTCTACATGTACCCCGATTTCTTTAACTAGCTGGTTTTTTTGAACCAATTCTTGTTTCTCTTGGAAGTTTGAAAAATAGGGATTCCACTGTATGAGCAGGATGACAGTAAATATCATTGCCGTTCTCTGCACATTGAATTTTTGTCATTATTCAACTATTGGTTTGTTTTTTGAGACTTAAGAAAAGTCGTAGCACATTTTATTCATTTTGACAACCATTTGAGGAAGTCGTTATGAGTGGTTTTTTGCTTGTTTGTATCTTTTGCTAGAATCTATAAATTCGATATGTATAAATTCGATATGTATAAATTCGATATTTATCAATAAAATTGACAACGCTAAGTGAAAAATCGATAATTATCGATTAGTCACAACGAATCCTGTAATCGATTTTTTAACGATTTTTGATATCATTGACTAAGTTTTATCAGTTATTATTGAATGTTATCGATTATCAATTTTATCGATGGACTACCCAGGGAAAGTCTGGAAAGTTATGGCTTTGCAAAGTTATGCATTTTCAGAGAGGATTTGTGCTCCCCCAAGATGGTCAGGCAGCTAGACTGTAAAATACAGGGCCACCCCTTTGCATGTTACTGAATTTGAATGATTCCTTTTGTTTTGTTGGTGAAAGTAAACACAGCACAGAGTTTTTCAACCACTCTGAAAACAGCGAAGTCAAGAAAGCAGCAATTAAACCACAGGATTTTTTTCCCTTGCTTGGTTATCAAATTCTTCAATTAAACTGTGAAGAAAAACTGCTTTTCACAGGGAAAACGTTTGCACGCACTTGGAGAGAGACTGAGTAAAATGAGATTTTACTGTCATGCCAGTAGGAGCGTGATGTACGTTCTCAATGAGCCGTTCATGGCGGCATCGCTTTCAAAAGAGTTACTGAGCAGTTGTATTCCAAAGGTCAGCAAATTGTAAGCTTTATTGTAGCTAAACCTAAAACATGGTGGGCTTTGTTACCTTCAGAGCATTATGACGAGCCATAGCATTGGTGCAAGGCATTAAAGCACTATTCATGTTGAAGATGTTACACGTGCTTGGATTAAGCTGTTCAGTAGTACAGCCTTTTCTACTGGCTTACCAGCAGACGAACGTCTACATATAAAAGCTCAAACAACCGTGTTCAGAGTCCATTTTGAGTTCGTTCATTAGCAACATGGCTATTACTTATTGTAAACCTATCCTTAAATTTCTGTAAACCTTCCATGGCTTGCCCTCGCCACTCTTCGAGCACAGCTCGGATCGTTACCAGAAGTGAGGACCTATAGAAGCTCTCCAGCAAAGTCCTCAATTTTCGCCGCCGCTGCCACTCCAACAGCCACGCCGTCCCATACTGTCCTCAGCAACCATCCAGTGGTCAATCTTGGTATTCCTCGTCTGCAAATGAAACGTTTGAAACCTCTACTGAAAGTTTCTTCACTCAGGTCCGGTACAACGTCAAGGTGGACAGCTCTAATACTTCCACAAGTGTATAGGGCAATGTAGACCTTTTCCATCCAGTGGTCAAGCCCAGAACGCGGGAGTCCCGAGACCTAGTGAGTGAGGCAAGAAGTACAGTGGACCAGCAAAGGCGTCATCAGAAGCCATTAGTATCCCCGCCTATTGGCATTTGCTCCTTAGATTTAGAATTGACTGATCATCCAGATCATTCAGATCGTAATTTTGTCTTTAACTTGAAGTATGCTTAAAGAAGGCGTTCGTATTGGTTATTGCGGGCTGCGTTCGACCCGGAATCAAACAAACATATTTTTTTTCTGGTTAGCATGATTTGCACGAATTGAAAGCTTATCTCAATTTGTTCAGTAATTTCCCAAAATTTGCGAGCACCCGTGGCTAGTACGTACCAATGATTATTATTCATTTCACGAGTACTAGGATGGAAGGAAGTGCGGGCTCATTTTCCGTGTGACGTTGTGTGTAGTTTATTTGTGTAGATTTTAGTAACATTTTATGATATTATTTTAACTATGATATTATTTTACAGACATAATATGGAGATTTTGTGTTTTCAATTTTACAGATATTTTTTCTCCTGCCCTTTTTACAGAGATAAGTGGACATTATACAGAGATTTCTTTAAATGTCATAAAATCTCTGTAAATTTTACAAAACATTTACAAGAAAAATAGCAACATTTCGTGGATATTTTATACGATCTGAAAGCGAAACATTTACTAAAATTTACAGACTTTACAAAATCTCTGTAAGTGTGCAAATTTACAGACATTGTAATTTACAAAGGAAATGTTGACATTTTACAGAGATTTAACGAACTTTCTTGAAGTCTGTAAATGGTTCAAATTTTCCAGTGGGGAATTGTATTCAGTGAGTTGTAGGCTCAGACTCCAAATGTACGAACTATTTAATGAGCCAGCCACGTAATCCGGAACATGTAATAAAAGGCGAATCACAATGGCTAAAAATGGTGAGAGAAACTAGACTCAAAACCCTAAAAGCAGCGGCAAGGCTGGCCTAAAATCTTCAACACGGCAAGAAAATACAACAAAGATGAAAATCTGGAAAATTACGACAGCGAAGTTCAAATGTATGCGCGAGCACATTCTGGGCCACGATTGGCTAATTAAAATCACCTGAAATTACGCACGCGGTCAAAAACTCGTGTTAAGGCGAGAGGGGTGAGTTCAGAGTTCGTAAAGCTTAAAACATCTTTCCCCCTCGATCAATGTTCATCATAGTCCTTCAGTTCGTTTAGACACTGATCGACGTGACGTCTTCTCATTTCTCTTTCAATGGCGGGTTGCCCCCTCTGTCTCTGTGGAGTGCAGGCAATTGGTCTAGCAGGCTCTTCTGCATCTGCAACACTAGTTTCGCGAACTTCTAACGGAAACAGTTTCTGTAGAGGTCTCCTAAGACGCTTCCGCTTGCCATTGATTGAGGCAACTTCTATCGTGGCTCCTCTTACGAGATCATCGTTTCCTGGATACTCATCTAAAACCTTTCCAGGCTTCCACATTCCTCGGTTGGACTTTCCTTCTTCCATCACAATGACAATGTCACCTGTCTCAACTGACGGTGAGTTGCTGGCAGCTCCCTTCTCTAATGCTCCGTGGTGTTCTTGCAGCTCTACCACGTACTCTCGTTTCCATCGACTCCAAAAATGTGGGACAGCAATGACGTTACATAACGCTCTCTTCTGGTGAGAATTTCAACATCACTTGACTCTTCTTCGACGACTATAGATTCATCAGGAATGGACAGTAATCTTCTTCCTGTCAACAAATGAGAGTTGGTGAGAGGTTCCACTCTATCCATTGAAGATACGTATGTGAGTGGCCTGGAACTCAACACACATTCAATTTCTACGACGACAGTCAAGAGCTCTTCATACGTCAACTCGGCATTCTTTAAGTTCTTCTTCAGATAGCGTTTAACACATCGAACCATGCGCTCAAAGAAATCACTCCACCACGGGTCTCGTTCTAAACTAAATTTCCTCTTCACCTTGTGGTTTAGAAGAAAACTCTGCACTTCCGGCAGCTCAAAAAAAGATGACAAGAATCTTGGCATTGTCCGACACGACCAATCTTGGTATTCCTTGTCTGCAAATGAAACGTTTGAAACCTCTACTGAAAGTTTCTGCACTCAGGTCCGGTACAACGTCAAGGTGGGCAGCTCTACTACTTCCACAAGTGTATAGAGCAATGTAGACATTCTCCATGTCACCCTTCCCCTTCGCAGCGCGCCTCACAAATAATGGTCCAGCGAAATCTATTCCAGCGGTAGTAAAAGCAGAACTTTCTTCTACACGGAACTGAGGTAATGGCGCAGTTAGTGGGATGGCGTAATGTTGGCCCTTTGATCCTCTTGCAAATCACGCACCTTGAAAGCACCTTACGAACAACTTGTCTCCCTTTTACAATTCAGAACCGGGACCTTAGTTCCGCCAGAGTCTCTCTTGTATCATTATGAAGGACTCGCTTATGGCAATCATGAATTATCCGTGCTGTCAGGCAATGATTGGTGGGCAGAAGAATGGAATACTTAGCGTTAAATGGAATAGTTGCATTTTGTAATCTGCCTTTGCATCTGAGCAAACCATTGCCATCGGTATACAGTCCCAACTGTTTCTTCAAGCTCTAGAATCGAGGAGATTCTACCCCTGCTTGTTGCATCTCGCGCAACCACAGATTTCTGCAGCCTTATATTCGTCTGTCCTGATCGGTCCAGCTGCTGCCATGCCATTTCGCCGCGACTTATTATGCAGAAATCTTAGCACAAATGCTGTAACTCGGAAAAATCTCACTCACTTTATTTCTGCTGGTGGAACACGCTTGATAAGGCTGGCACTCTAGCGTTAACAACTAGCCCAGTACAATGCCCCGGTCTGTCGCTGACACGCATTTCATCACAGTAGACACCTGAGGGTTCAGTGGTATTCGCAAATTTAGATCACATCTCTTTTCCTTCAACCAGCCAAGGAGGACCATGCCACCAGGTTTCAGACTGTTTCAATGCTTCGGCGTTCATTCCTCTAGAAGGCAAGTCGGCCGGATTTTCAATCCCAAGGCAGTGACTCCATGATTCAGGCGGCACATTTTGACGAATTTCTCTGACTCTGCTCTCCACGAACTGTTTGTACTCTCTACCTACTCCTTTTATCCAGTCAGTGTTGTAATAGGGTCGGTCCAGCAATACACTTCATCAACCTTGATCACCGGGAGTGTAACACAGACACGCTCAACCAATCTTGACAAAATCAAGGCAGCTAGAAGCTCAAGTCTTGGAATTGTTTGCTTGGCCAGACGTGCGACCCTTGTCTTGCTCATGACGAGTCGTGAGCAAGCGCCCTTGCTCGTTTCAATTTTCAGATAAACCACGGCAGCATACGCCACTTCTGAGCTGTCTCCAAATCCATGAATCTGAAAAGAGACCACGGTTTCTTCTGAATTTGGTATGTAGCACAATTTACCTGGAATGCACTGGACTTTCAGCAAATCAGATAGCCAACTTGAGTACCTGAGGGCCAGTTCTTCATTGAGAGGTTCGTCCCAGCCAATCGACAGCCAATCTTCAACTTGCACGAATCTTGAAACAGATCCTTAACTGTAATGAATAGAGGAGAAATAAAACCAAGAGGATCATACAGTTTGGCAACAACTTTGAGAACGGAGCACTTGTTTAACGGCAGTTCGTTTGCAAATTGAAGGTGTCCTTCGCAATGTCCCAATTCAGACCCAGAATCTTCCTCTCGCATGAAATGGTGGAATTGTTTACTCCAAACTGAGTTTATGTGTACGTTTTATCTTCTTCAGATTCCGTAGAAGCCTCCATGATCAGTATTCCTTCTTCTTGGTCAATCCACTGTATCAGCTTCTCGGAGTTTGAAATCCATTTTCTCAGATTGAAACCTCCCTCCTTCATTCTAGACTTGACCTTTGTGTAGAGCTGGAGAGCTTCAGGAGCACTATCTTGCTCCCTACCCCCATTGAAGTCATCTACGTGGAGCGAAATCAGAAAATCGTTTACAAACTGCGGATCCCCGGCTTCATAATTACACACGTGGTGTCTAACTGTCACGTTCAGCAGAAAGGGAGAACTGGTGACTCCAAACATAACACGGTTGAAACGTTTTACAGCAGTGCCAGGATTTTCACAAGTGAGATCATTTATCCACGGAAATCGTAAAACGTCTCAGTCGGCTTTCGCGACTTGAACCATCACAAAGAACTTTTCGATGTCGGCGACCAAGGCAATTTGGTGGTACCTGAATCGCATCAAGACATCAGGTATTTCCGGCAGATGTTAGTGAAAGACCTGCCTGCAGACAGTCGTTCAACGATGGACCAGTAGACTTGGCGGATGCATCATAGACTATTCTTACTTTGGTTGTCTGCTTGTGCTCACGTACAACTGGATGATGTGCCAAGTAATGAAGGCGACCAACCTGGACTGGCGCGTTGGGATCAACATCAGAGATTATTTCCTGCGACGATTGCTCGTCAATAATGCGACTGTGCTCCGCGAATAGGTCAGGGTTTCTTCTCAGACGCTTTAGAACAGAGGCCAGGCGTGAGACTGCTAATGCATAGTTGTCCGGTAACAGTGCGTGTTGTTCCTTCCAAGGTAGAGAGACTTCATAACGACCATCGCACCAGCGAATAGTGTCCAAGAACTTGTTGTGTACTGTCCCTTCGTGTGGTGACACACCGATACTTTCTAACTCCCAGAACTTCTTTACTTGTTCTACTAGGGGGTCTCCATCTTTTCTACCGATATCTAGGTCATCACAGCTATAAGTGGTAAGCCTCAGGGTGTGTCAGGTCACAATATTAACATCAGAACCCGAGCCAGGTGCGTGGGGCATGGGTCCAGACAACACCCATCCAAGACTAGTTGTCATCGCCACGGGTCCTGATTCCCCCCGTTTCATGTCTCCAGTAAAGAAAGACCAGTAGAAATCGTTTCCAATCAATAGATCTACTTCTGAACCACAGTCTTCGGTTGGCTGATCTGCGAGCTCAGGTCAGCCAAATGACTGAAAGACTGTTGTGCAAATTGCACGGCTTGATCCTTTAACGGACTGCAAATGAGAGGGACTGCAAGGGCAGTCATTTGAACCTTTGAGCTTTCAATCAGTTCACTGACATAGAACTCGACGACGTCACATTCCTTTAATTGCTCATTATCTTGACAAAACGTCTTGATAAGTAGCTTCTCTTGGGGAGTAAATTTAGTTTCGCCTTTGCGCCTTCTGATACGTAACTTCTCTGGCTGCCACTGTCGAATAAGATGCGCATATTCACCACAGGATGCAATTGATGAACCCTCGAGACATGAGAAATGGCTGTTTGTAACAGGATTGACGTGTTCGAGTCCTTATAAACGGTTGTCGAGGACTTGTTCTCATTAGATCTGCGTTTGCCTCCATCAGACGCCACCACACTGCTTCCTTGAGATTGGATTTCTGAGGTACCACTTCCACGGTTGGCATTTTCACAGATTGACATGTGATGTTTTCCTGAGGAAATACGACACACTTTTTCGGTGAGCAATTTTTCGCCAAGTGGTTGCGCCGTAAACAAACAAAGCAACAACCCTGTTGTTTTAATAGATTTCTTCTTGCGCTGATATCGGTAACTGTACCACAACTTGCACTTGGGTGACTCTGCTTACAGAATGTGCAGCTGAAAGGTTGCTCAGACTGATTAGTTAGCGTTGCGCCGGTCGGGACATCTTTACCCTTATTCGTTTGACTTGAGAGTGGTTTCTTGGGAGTGAAAGAATCAGACGGGTTTGCTCCAATAGGTTCGCAGCGTTCCCTTGCTTCGATTTCAGAGTCAAAGTCCTTTAACAGAACATCCAAGTCCCATTCGGGTTTATCTGTAGCTCTCGAGATTATTAGACGCATGCTTGGGGGTAGTTTTTCCATAAGAAGGGGAACCAAGACTTTCCCATACGACTCACATTGTATCCCCAGGGCTTGGAGGGCTTGAACGTGGGCCTCGACCCGATCATAAAGGAAGAGCAGGCGTTTCAAGTCATTGTCAACTGTACTGCTGCTACCTTCACTAGGCTCTCCATGTGACCATTAATGATTATCTGGGGCTTCCGAAAACGTTTCTTTAAAATATCTTTGGCTACTCCATAGTTTTCTGCTGTCAGCGTTAGCCCTCGAATAGCTCCTGCGGCAGATCCTTCCAGTAAATTTCTCAAGTAATGAAATTTATCAACATCTGATAAACCAGGATTGTCATCGACAGCACTTCTGAATGAATCCCAGAATGGAGTGAAAGAAATAGGATCCCCATAGAATTTCTTAAGAATAATCTTGGGCGGTTTTTCTTCCCGGGTCCTAGGCCTTCTGTACGCAAGTTAGAGTTAGAGTTAGAAGGATAATGAGATATTGACTTATCTGTGTGTCCAGAGTTTTCCACTTGTACTGCGTTTAGAGCCTCGTAAATTTGCACTCTCATCTGATGAATAGATTCTCTGAAGATTCCAGTTTCGCTGATTTCGTCTTTAATATGTTCTTCCGTGATTAAGGTCAGAGTTTCGTCGTGTAAGGCACCAAGAGTGTCCAATATTTCGGTTAGAGCGATCCGATACGTTTTCACTTGATTTGCCGCAGAGAGTTCAAAGTGATCGAGTAAGGCTTGCACCTTTTCCAAAGTTGTTGTCACTCAGCCTTTATGACCTCTAAGGATTTTCTTCTTTTTCAGCCCTTCGTCAGCCATGTTTTCCTATCCTTTGAGTCGTCGAAGGTAAACTCTTTAGACCAGTCGCATCCCGGGTCTCGGCACCATGTTGGGAATTGTATTCAGTGAGTTGTAGGCTCAGACTCTAAATGTACGAACTATTTAATGAACCAGCCACGTAATCCGGAACATACAATAAACGGCGAATCACAATGGCTAAAAATGGTGAAGAAACTAGACTCAAAACTCCAAAAACAGCGGCAAGGCTGGCCTAAAATCGTGAACACAGCACGAAAGTACAACAAAGATGAAAATCTGGAAAATTACAACAGCGAGGTTCAAATGTATGCGCGAGCACATTCTGGGCAACGATTGGCTAATAAAAATCTCCTGAAATTACGCGCGCGGACAAAAACTCGTGCTAAGGCGAGAGGGGTGAGTTCAGAATTCGTGAAGTTCAAAACACAAAGACTTAACACGAAATCCGATAGGAAGCCGAACAATTTCAGTTTTTAGTGGACAAAATCCCTGTGCCAGAATAATTTTAAGTGTATTACTGCCATATTTGCATTTCTTCAAGCTAAAGATATAAATGGTGTCCTGAAATAGCACCCAAAACACTTCTTATTTAGACAGCATTGTGCAATGAACCT
Organism: Orbicella faveolata; assembly: GCF_042242905.1. Classification (NCBI taxonomy): domain Eukaryota; kingdom Metazoa; phylum Cnidaria; class Anthozoa; order Scleractinia; family Merulinidae; genus Orbicella; species Orbicella faveolata. Next base: position 4,147,759 of record NW_028301578.1, on the reverse strand, counting down.
CCCGAAATCTGCTAAAAAAGACACATAATCTGCAATGATTTAAAAGGCTACACAAATTTTTGCCATTATGAACCTTCGGCAGAATTTTCTTGATACACAAAAATATTTTTTTAATCTGCGGAAATCATCGGAAGGCTTTGAATGAGCTTAGCCCCTCTTTCGTAAGAACTGCGAAAATTTCCGTGAAGACTATAACCCATAACAATCGCTCTCCTTTCCAGCGTTTGCGCATGCGTCATTAAAAATTGATTAATTGATTAATCAGGCGAACGTTAATCATAACTGTTGCAAATTCAAAGAATAACAAACTGTAGCCGTCTAGCAATATTAGCAATTGCGTCAAAGAAAAGCCATTTAAGACGTTTGTCAGCGACCGATACTTTGCCAAATTTCCAGAACTCTAACAAACCGCAGCTCTGTAGCTACATTTGTATTTTCCGTCAGAGATATACCGTTTAATTAAAATTTGTATTAGAGGTTAGGAGAAGGAAATAAGAGAATATTCTTTTAAGATGAAAACCAATTTTTTTTTTTAGACAACTGGCTGTGTGGCACCTTATAATTATTGGACGCCCTATAAGTAGCTATTATTAACACATCGTAATAAATCGGATCCGATTCACCTAATTTAATAGGCATGAGGGCTGGAGACAGTTCTTATTTCCCTCTTGTTGTTATACGGAATACTGGAAAAATTTATATTCATTGTCGTAGAGTAAAATATTTGTGAGGTTGTAGTTTCTGATTCTGCACTGGAAATTAGAACGGTTCTGAGACTGATATCGATGCCGATATGATTACAAGTTATTTCTAAATTCTAAGCCTGGGATAATGATGCAATTCTAGCTTTCTGACTGGTTTACTGTGTCTCGCCTACATGCCATTATACCTGCATTTGACCTTATATGGAAATAAATGCGGCAAATGTCACTCGGCATAAAATTTTTCCGGGAAACCAAGTTTCATCGACAAAAAAATAGAAGAAGGAACAGATTCGGTGAGCTATCTGCAGAATAAATACGAGAAATTACGGACAATGCGGTCCTAATAACAACAAAAAAGCCACAACGTTCGGGATGAGATTATTCAACGGTACGTATCCGTTAAGTTTCCCTTTAAAAGTTGCAAAATTTCAAATATGAACGTCGAGATTTTACGCATTTATATTTATTACGTATAAGATTACGTAACAACAACAATTTTTACCTTAGTTACTGAATGGCTTGCTAGTCCTGGCGCACCAAATTTTCAAAACCGATAAAAGAATTGTCAAAAGAAGAACTAACTGTTTTTCTGAAGAGTTTTTACGCGTTTGGTAGGAAGAAGCGTGGCACGTCAGTTCACAAAAGTTCATCAATGAAATTAATTTGAGAGCCGCCACTGATCGTTTCCTTCGCTCGCGGCCGCTCAAAAAACCGTTTTCCATCATCTCTGACCCCGCTTTTACTGAGGTTAATAAAGTATTAGAGCGTTTGTAAAAGACCTCATGAACACGGGCAGCATTGCCGGCGTAGTCCATAATAAACCAATTTCCAATGAGCAAATGAATAAATTAACTGTTCGACAGCGGCGTGCTCAGACCAGCAGAGAGCAAAAATCCGGCGCAGCTAAAGAGAACTACCTAGTTTTACTTCGGTCTCCTTTTTGGCCGACGAGGACAAATTATTCACCGCCATCTTGCGTCAACAACTGATTCGGTCCGTGGGAAAAACCCCTCAATGAGTTGAGTATTTTGAGCTGAACCGAAGTCAGTCCGGTTCTTTAAATGCCACGAAAAACCATCAGGGCGGCCTTGGAGATTCTGAAGATGAATCCGACACTAGATAGTTTCTGTCCCTGACTCTGAAACTGGCCAGCAATCAGCTTCACCATCCAACTCGAAATGCCAACAATTCAACAAAGCACAGCAAGGGAACGCTGAAAGAGTTCTTGTCGAGAATAATTTTCGCACAACGTCTGTGTCACATGGCGAACAAAGTTTTCCGCAGTATTTTTACAACTGTAATGTGCAAGTGCACAATTATTACTCTTCTCAATCATCGACGATGACTCAAACTTGAACTCTTTTCAAACTTTCTGATCAAGGTTGTATATCATTCATTTGGTAGACGTTCCTTGAATTATAGATGATTGTAGTTTTCGTTCAGCAGACTCGCTTGCTTCGCTTTCCAATTTTTCATTCAACTAAGTTTACAAACGGTGCACATGCCGTGTGATTTCCAGCTTGCTGTTGTTTTTGCCACATCAACTTCCGGTCGTTTTGTAAAATTAAACTCCAATAGAATTAAGCTATAACTCCCAAGTATACAAGCGTATCGAATTTAATAAAACAATTATTCCATTCGCGCTTGTTGGATGTGAGATTGGTTATAGCCAACTCGGCTCTACGGGCCTCGTTGCCTATTAACCATCTCATATCCAACGCGCTCTCATGGAATAATTGTTAATTATTGTTTGCGTAGTTCATTATTTGTCGTCTGACAGCGTTCCTCTTTGCCATACGACAATATATACTGAGCAAAAAATTTAATTATTTTAGCAACTTATAGTATAATCAGTGCATGATAAAGAAACGCACAAAGTACTATCAATATCTAAGGCTTTTAGACAGTGAAGACAGTGACGGCAATTCCTTTTTAGTTTTTAGTTCAAAGGATTTACAGATAACTCATAACTATGTAGCTTATCTTTATTTGTGATAGTATTATTGTTTTTCCGGCCGAAGCTAAATATTCCTATTTTAATTTACTGCAGATTTTAGGTTGAAATTATTTTTTTTGAATATTCTTAGATTATAGCGAATGGCATTTCTGTGAAGCTTGGAAATTATTTGGTGCCTGGTTTTGGAGCCAACCTGCAGGCATTAAAGCCTGATATGACGAAAATAAGTTCTTGCAGAAATGTTATTAGCAACGAACATACGGCTAGTGCTGTCTTTGTTGCCTTTTGAGACAAAGGAAAAATTTTATGCGGTTTAGTTAAAAACGTGATTTTATTGTATTTACAAATTTTCAACACACAAAATTATGTTCTTTCCAAAATCCCAGCCTCGGGTTTATTCATAAGATTTTCCTAAAATTTCGCAAATTTCAGCCTCGATATTCTTACGAAATATATTCTTATAAGAAAAAGAAAGGGTGTATGTCAATTGGGAAAACGAGTTAAATACAAAATAGCGTTTTAAATACAAATATAGTATACAGTCTGCAGGCTCTAGAGAAAAGACGGAGAGATCGGAGTCGTGAAGCGAAACAGTTTGGCCAAAGAATTTGATGTTCATGTTGCCATAACAATTATGTTTTGTTTCTTTGGCCGGGTCCATATAATTTTTGAAGTTTTCTGCGGTAGATCTAAAGACTAAATTTATTATAGTTTTCGTTTTACCACTTTTTCCATTTCCCCTTTTTCAAATATTCATGGCCTCGCAATTTTATAAAACCTCCAAAATGACGGATGTGAGGTAATGCATTTTTTAACGTATAGCCTTATTTCCATTTCGTCACATGAAAATGTTTTTGGAATACAGTATTTAAAACAATGAAAGCAAGAGTTGCGTAGTATTTAAGCATAATGTTGCGCCTAGGGCATCTCCGAGTGCGTCATTAAAGATTGATTGACGAAGCTAACATCTGTTACCACCAAGTTAATCATGTCTGTTGCAAAATTAAAAGAAAAAAATAAACAAATCGCCCCCGGCAGCCCTCGCTATTATTAATTTCATTACAGAAAAGCCATTAGAGATTTGTACAGGAAGTGAGGGGGTGTGGCGCTAGGAGATAGGAGAGAAATATTGAGAAGGAACATAATCATGACGCGCGTATTACATTAACAGACAACGTATTAAACAGGTTGTTGGGGATCTTTTTGTTATTGGATGCCTGAAAAAGTTATAGGAGTAATCTATTGCAATAAAGCGGAATTACTTGTACGTATGCGGACTGGAAGCAGTTCTTTTTCCCACTGGTCGCCGCGTTTTCTTATCTTCAAAGGTAGGCAAGTCGTCATTGTAACGACAAGTACCAGTATAGCATTTAGTCGTATGAGGTTGTAATGAGGGTACTTAAAGGGAGCTGTAGCAAACCATGACGGCGAAGCCAGCTCAACTATTTGTTCATATCATTTCGCCATGTCCGTGTTTATGTGTGTTTATTCACAATACCGTACAAATAATAGTGAAACTGGGCGTTCGAATTCTCTTCAAGTAATTTTCTTGTCTGTTGATCGTCTAAAACATTTGATCACGGCTTGAATCATTCGAAAATTTAAACAGCTCGTCAATTTGGTGAGTTTCAATATCTTCCTTTTCGGCAATAGAGTACGGTTAAACCTGTATTAAGCGGACAACTACGTTAAATGAGCTATTTATATACTTTAATAGCTTCTATGACTCTTCAATGTAAAAATAACCTTCGTGTAAAAATCTATTTAATGCATATCATTTCTGCGGTAAGATGTTGAGTACTTGCAACACGATTGGGTTTATATTTTAATATAGGCGAAGAACACGAAAATACGTGCTCCTTCCATATTGTTGTTTTCTTTCGCGAGTCGACTTCCGTTCAGACGATACTTTAAATACTTTAAAATTCAATACTTTAAAATTAAAATCCTAATTCTTCAAAAACCTAAAATCCTAAATCCTAAAAGTTAAAATCCTAAGAATTAAATACGGTATATAATACAATTAGGCTACAAATAAAAAGTAAAAACTACAAATCAAATGCACGCTTAAAAAGATAAGTCTTAAGATTAGCGTTAAAAACTGCCTCTGATGATGAAAGTCTGATCTGGAGGGGTAGTTTATTCCAGAGCCTTGGTGCCGTTTTAAGATTTGCTCTAGGCTCATCAAGCAACCTGTTGTTTGAAGATCTTAGTGTCCGACCAGAAATGTTAAATCACAGTAGGTCTCTAATGTAATCAGGGGCCAGTCCATTCAGAGCTTTGTAAGTTAACAACAATATTTTGAAAATAATCCTAAAATGAACTGGCAACCAATGTAAGCTCCTTAGTATTGGTGTGATGTGTTCCTGCCTTCTAGTCAAGGTAACAAGGCGAGCTGCTGAGTTCTGTACAAGCTGAAGTCTATTAATCAGATACTTTGGGAGACCGTACAGTAGGGCGTTACAATAGTCCAAACGCGATGTTATGTAAGCGTGAACAATAGTCTCAGTAGTACTCTGGGATAGGTATCGCCTAATTTTAGCTATACTACGAATGCGGAAAAATGCGCTCTTGCAGGTTATTTTAACATGCTCTTTGAAATCCAAACATTGATCGAATGCAACTCCTAAATTCCTGGCCTGTTTACTAGACTTGATTACTTTATCACCAACTCGTATATAGTCGAGGGGTGGTCGTGGACGATATTTAGAACTAATAACCAAAAGTTCAGTCTTATGCCGATTTAACTTAAGTTTGTTGCGCAGCATCCAGTCCCCAGTGTCCTTAACACATAATTCTACGGCCATCTTTGAGCTTGATAGATGATTAGGACAGTTGGACGTAAACGACAAGTACAACTGTGTGTCATCTGCATAGAGATGAAACGGTATGCTATGCTTTCTGGCTATGTCACCCAGCGGACTTGTATAAAGGGAATACAACAAGGGTCCCAGTACAGAACCCTGTGGTACCCCGTAGGGTAAATTCTTCTTTGACGATTCAATTCCATTAACAGAAACAAACTGTTCGCGTGAGTGAAGGTACGAATGAAACCAATTAAGAGCAGTGTTCCTAATACCAAAGCGATTCTGTAGTCTAGATAACAAAATCGAATGATCGACAGTATCAAACGCAGCCGATAAATCGAGCAATAGTAATATAACCGATCTGTTATTGTCAATAGCCTTCAAAATATCATTTTGAACTCTCACAAGCGCAGTCTCTGTACTGTGATGAGATTTATACGCCGACTGAAATTCTTCTAATAAGCCTTCATTATCATTAAGGTGGTCCATTAATTGTGCTGCAACTGCTTTCTCCGTAACTTTGGATAGAAAATATAAATTCGAGACAGGACGAAAGTTAGAAAATAGTTCATGATCAGCTCCACTCTTTTTCAACAACGGCTTCAACATGGCAACCTTGAATCTATCAGGTACTTGGCCACTTGTAAGAGACAAGTTAACTATACGAGTGATCATTGGAAGCAGATAATGACGGCACCCTTTGAACACTGAAGATGGAATTGGATCAAGTGTACAGGACTTTGAACACAGGTGATTCACAAAACCAGATACGACCTCCTCAGAGACCAGTTTAAATTCACTTAGCAGCTGACCAGCTAGACAGCTTTCAGACTCAGCATTGCATGAAGTAACTTGACCGTCATTCAGAGTTCCATCAACTTTGTCAAGATCATTGCGGATTTTAACAATTTTGTCACTAAAATATTCAACGAATGATTCGGACAGAGAACAGTTATTAGGCCCAGATGGATAACGCTGGACTGGATTGGAGTGCAGAAGCTTCTCTATTGTCTTAAAAAGAAGTCCAGAGTTCCCTGAGTTTTCCTGGATCACTGATGAATAAAATGTGTGCTTCGCGGAGGCAATCATGTCATTAACAACACTGTTCTGAAACACATACCGTTCTCTATCTGCAGGTAACCTTGTACGTCGCCAGTTACGTTCGAGCTTCCTCCTTATGTTCTTTTGAACACTAATGTCAGTTGAATACCAAGGCGCACAAGGACGAAGAACTACCTCACGGGTCCTTTCGGGGGCATAAACATCAAGGGTGGACTTCAAGACCCGATGATAGGAATCAACTAACGAATCCAAATCACGCGTGATTCATCAAACAAGGACGAATTCATGATAGTGTCATTGAATTCAGCATAATCAATCGAACGCAGCTTCCGGTGGCGAATAGTTTTTGTTGGAAATTGTGGTTTGTGCAATAATAAATGCATAAAAATAGTTTAATGATCAGAAATCAAAGGGTCATGAACCATAACATTGTCTATAAGTTTACACTGATTTCTAGTTATGATTAAATCCAAGATATGACCACTTGTGTGAGTCGGCGTAGTCACCCATTGTTTCAGATCGAAAGACGCTATTAGGTCACAAAAATGCAATGCGTCGACATCACGCGAAGAATCCACATGTAGATTAAAATCACCGACAATTAAAAGCTCGCCTGATGCTGTGGCCAATTCCTCAAGCAGGAGAGAAAATTCACGATAAAATGTTGACAAAGGCACAGATGACGGTGGGCGGTAAATAATTATCATCCTGATCATCTTTGAGCTCTTGAAACGAACATCCAAGAATTCGAACGACTGGAAGGAAGTGTTCCACTCACTATTTTTGCATTTAATATCCATACTTTCTATGAAAAGCAAACCGACACCACCACCTCTTGATTCCCGTGGAATGTGGATAAAATCATAACCAGTAATATAGTTCTTAACCCTTGGACGAATAGGGACCGCCCATCCCCGTAAGGTTTTTTCAAAATTTTGAAAAGACGTTTTGCTCTGAAGGGCTGAGACTTTCAGTAGCTATTTCTTCATTCCCTGTAAAAAGTTTGATATGCCAATTATGTGTCCATCATTTTTGACGTTACCATGGTAACGATCATCTTTCAAATTTCATATTATAACATAGCCTTAGCGAAGCGCGCGTTCTGATTGGCTAATACGCTCGATCCATTTGCTCGTGGGTTGCTCGCTCACGTCACTTTGTTTATTTCGACTTTTTGTCAGCAATTATTTCCATCGATGTAAAACAAAATTCCTCTTTCTCTTCTCCTAGAATATGGAAAAATCTAATGATTCTTCCGGAGATAAGGAATATTATTCCTGTTAGCTACCAAGTTTCGAACTCAAGTTTTTTTGCGGTGCCTCCACGTAAGAGATTTGCGAATTTGAGCGAGCAGGAGTTGAATCAGCTGGTTGAACAAATAAACAGATCAAAGGCACTCAGCACTCGGATACGGACCAAAAAACAACAAACTGTTCTGTATCAACCTTTCGAGGTTAGTAATGCATTGCGGGAATTTTAGAGAGAATTTTCTAGCGATTTGACGACAATAAAATTCAGCTCAAGCTTTCTTTGTAAAACTAATCTGGCATCGAAAGTCATTTATATGCTTTCGGCCAACAAAACTTGAACATGAGAGCTTTATAATTAACAAATCTCTGTACTCTACTACCCTGCATTCGTGTCTATTACCGCCTCCATTTTCTGTCTCGCTGTGATGGCATTTGATCGATTCTTTGCTGTTGTGTATCCTTTCCGGAGTAGCATTTGGTTCAGGAAGCCTAAGGTCATAACACCACTTGTTTGGGTCTCATCCGTGGCCTTGATGTCACTCGCACTAGTGGTCTTCAAATTCATAGATGGTGCCTGCCGTTTTGATGCCACTGTCATATCGCCTCTGGCCATCTGAAGTTACATCTTTGTTCTCATCTACCTTCTGGCGTCTCGCCATCATCTCCATCCTCTATATTACAGTTTCTGGAAAACTCTGGCTTCACAAAATGCCTTCGGATGATGAAGTACGTGTATACCAACGAGAACGGGAAATCCCCAAGAAAAAACTCATCCGAATGCTCATCAACGTTGTGGTGGTGTTTGCACTCTGTTGGCTTCCAGTGCATGCGTATCAGATGGACCATTCTGTAAAAATGGGAACATCATGGCCGCCTTCCTTCATTTACTTCTGCTGCTGGTTTAGCCAGGCTAACAGCGCTATAAATCCATGGCTGTACATTGGTCTAAATGGAAAGATGAAAGCAGCCTTCACCAAAATGATCAGAAGTCACCGTACAAGCAACTTAAACAGGAAAATCCTATGATCACTGCCTCGAGAGGCAAAACGAACTTCTCAAAGAGCTCCTTCCAAGATACCAAACTGTAAATCTCAGTTTGGTCGGTGTAACAAACAAGAAATAGTGTTTGAGAGACATTGCTTGACTAGTATGTCTAGTGATTCGCGAGACATCGCTTGGACTTGAGTGGTAAATGTGAGATATTGCTTGACTGTTGGCAAGCTAAAGCAAAGTTGTAGAGAGACATAAACCAATTTAATTGAAAGTAGTATGCAAAGATCTAATCCTGGCTGTAGCTTACGAAACGTATCAGCTATGACGGCTTGGGGTATTAAAACAAAAAAGTCACTTCTATACAGAGCTTTTCATAAAGCCAAACTGAATATGTCTTTTTGTTAATAACTTGCTTTTAAACCCAAAAACGTATTGCATTGCTTTTCCTAAAACAACTCTTTGAGTTCATTTTGACACTATGCTAAACTAATTGACAGTCTGACTTTAAACAGTTATTGCTCTTTTTCAGCTCTCATTCACAATAGTTTAGTCTAGTTTATAATATGGCAATTTGACGAAAGTTTCAATTTCTTCTTGGCTGTTTCCTTCGTCCTGTCCAGCACCAACTCGTTAAAAATTTAACGCTATGGATTTACTGTTCTCCTGATATTGTAGTTCGTCGGGGTAATAGACTTCACTCTCAGAGTGTTCCTCGCCACTCATTGTTTTCAGCCGCTACAGCATTCAGAAAAAAAAAAAAAAAAAAAGAAAAAAAAAAAAAACCAATAGTTTCTTAATTACCTCTTCCTTTGATTTTAGGGCCCGTTATCGGCGCGGGGGCATTACGAGAGGGAAAATTCCCTAGAATTAGCCAATCAGAGCGTGCGATATATTGACTACGTGCGAACAAAAGCCATATAATAGATATTTTAGCTAATGTTATTTAATAGGGTAAGATGTAATACTTAGCGACATGTGTCCTTTCCCAAACCTGAAAATTTGAAAGCACTTGGCCATGGACAGTACAATCCAAGTCAATTTACATGTGTAATGAACAATTTTGTTATGTCTTTAAACTCTGAATGAGGAAGGGACTAGAGTAGGACGGCGGAGAGGAGGGGCGGTAGGAGAGAGGGCTGTTTCACTGGATGGAGTTTCATTGAAATTGTAGAACCAAGTATATTGATCGATGACCCTGTAAATACAAATGAAATGACTGTACAGTGTCATGATTAGCGATTTCCCGTTCTTTTTTATTTTAATTTGTCTGCTTGAAGCTTTTCAACGAAGAAGGGTGTAAGTAAATCTGTAATTGGTAATTTCCAAAATTATTTGAATATAACTCTAAAATGTCGTATGGTTTTAGTGTTTATGTTGCTGGGGAAAAAAAATAGGTGTTAGCCTTACTTTGGTTGTTATTTGGATAGTCACATCAATATTTTAAAGTTTAATGTAATGCAGCCGCGACAAGGCATAAAAATGGTCATATGACTGAAAGTGTAAAAGGATGCTAACGCTGAAACTGAAAGAGGTCAAAACGCACCGAGCCCTCTATTAATATGCAACAATGCAGTGTTTCTGAAGAAAATACACTAGAAGACACAGATATCGAGTGTTTTTAACGCAACTTAAGAAAAACTCTCAGGGTGCTGTAACTGTTTGTAAATGTTTGTATGGATTTAAAATTCCAATCGATAAGTGTGTAACCTAATTTGTCGTACTTCTTGAGATGATTTACGGTATTAGATTTCCTGTTTAAATGGATAGTGTTGGGTGGAATTTTCATCCTTGACGAAAACATCTACCGTCTACATTTACATCTACTGGGTACCATGTTTAAAAATAACTTCAGAGGGAACCCCTTGCGAAAACGAACTTGTATGTGGGTTAACTCTTTCAGATGTTCCCTTCATCATATCGAGTGCACCAATCAAGAGCGAGATTTATGGCACCTTCATATCCCAATACAAAGGCTGAGAAATGTTATTTAGAGTGCCAAAGCCCAAAGTATCTACCAATTATTATTTACATTTTAAGCAAGAAAAATTAAGAAATTTTAAGTGGCTTACGTTCATTACAAAATTAAACTTTAGGCTAAGGCCCCGTCCACTCGACGCTGAGGGAAATTGAAAAGCTCCGTTTCTAAAGTGTTTTCCATCCACACAAACGTTTTCAAATTCCTCCAGTTTGCCAAAGATCTTCTTTGCAAAGCTTCATTTCGTGACGGATCAGTGTGGACGGTAGGCCTAACCGTAGAAATAAAACTGCGTTTTGAAATTTCTCCGGCGTAGTGTGGACGCTGCCTAAGAATTGAAGATCGAAACTCTGGAATTCATTTGCGATGCTTCCTTGCCTTTTTTTGGTTTTCAGCAGTTAAACGTTGTATATTCACATCTGCCCGAGTACGACGTTTTCATTCACAACAAGCAGATCAAGGATAAAGTCCTACCATTCATAGCTGCTAAAAATAGGTAAGGTTAGTAGAAACGTTTCACTTTAAAACAGTGCGTTAATAGCTTGCTCTAACGCTCACCTATATCTATGCAGAATAGTAAAATTCGATTTTCTCGAACTTTGTCAGGAAAAAGGTTTTTACTAACTTATTTTAAAACTGTAACTTTGAGGTTCTTTTTTACCGAAAAGAACAAGACTCGACCCCAAAATTACCGTCTTTTTACGAGCGCTATGGCAAGCCAAAATAATAAGCCTGGCTGGAAAAGCTAAACCAGCTAAGCCGTTGACAGATCCGCATGAAATTTAACTTGGAGTTTTAGAAAATTTCAAAGTTATACGCATCGACGATGTTGCGTCACGTCAAAATTTAGGTCAATTTTGTTGACCTGAGTCAAAACCCAAAATGGCGATCACGAGCAAATAACGATATTTCGTGAACCCACGGAAAACACTGCAGGCTATGCAATTGGTATTCATCTTCGCTGTAAATGTGTCACTGAGCAACCTGCTGACCACCATTGCCGGATTAGCGAGCTATATGCAATTATACCAATTAAAGATAAAAGATCATACATTTGGCGTTTGGCGAGTACGGACAACACACATAACGAAATGTCAGATGATAAATCAGCATCGAAAAAAATCTCTGAGAAAACTAGTGGAATACATAGCTGACGAACTACTTTCAGTAATTTCTTACCTTAATTTAATTTTATCTTGATAAAAAAAATGAGCTGAAATGGTAACGTCGCTCGCAGGTTTTTATACGTTGCGTGTACGAAACATTCTTAGCTGTCGCCAGGTTATCTGGTAACCAGTCGCGCGGCTGCGTGGCCAAACAAACAAAAGAATGGGAACCACGCAGCCGCGCGACTGGTTATAAGATGGAAAATCTTAAAATTAATGCCGAGACGACGTTTGGACGTTCGTTTAACGTCCGTATGAAGCCAACTGAGTAAATAAAATGGTTTAGAATTGAACCACAAAGAAGAAATTCCTATTATAGTTAAATTAGAACCCATTGTATTCGAGAACTGATCTAAAAAGACCTTGAGAAGGGCAACAACTTGAGTAGCGCATTTCAAAAGCACGAACTGAGAGCCTTTCTGCTATCTCAAACGGATAAGCATCCATGTCTATGTTTGTTTGTGCCTTGCGGAATCAGTATTCGCTTTTCTGGCTATTGTTTTATTATTCCTAGGTGGTATTTTTGTCTTGTTTTACAACTGGGCATGGGGTAATTAAGGTGACACTTAGATCTTCTTTTTTGGGTCGTTTGCAGTAACGAACCGATCATGTACAATCTTTCTTTCAATATGTCGACTGAGAAGTTTCATGCGATCCAATTTTTTTTTTCTATATTATAATTTAGTGATTTGAAAATCTTGAACGGCTGCCGATCATTTAGTCACAGCGAATCAAAAAACCTAGCTTTTATTGGCAGTTTATTTACATAGAAACGCCCTAAAACCAGAAAAAAAAAAAAAAGAAAGAAAGAAAGGAAAAGAAGAAGAAAAAGAAAATATCCTTTGAGCTCGGTAAAGTTTGGTTAACTGATATCGTTAAAGCTCCATCTAAGTGCTAAGATGCACACAAGACTTTATTACGGGCCATTGAGACGAGAGATCCTACATGAAGACAATTTGAGTTTTAATTAAAATATGAATTACTAATTTTCCATGTGTTTGTGGAAAACGAAATACCTTGTATTTTTATTCCACGGGATAACTGTGTGTAAAATGTTTCCTGTCTATCACGTTACCATCCCTATAAATTTGGAAAAACAACTGTTTTTTTCCTCCATAAAACCTCGATCGCCTTATACACTAAACTGGCCACAGAAACGCTTGATTAATGCCCGTTAGAGCATATCCACATTAATTTATGGGTGGCGAATGATCCTTCAAAAACCACGAGTCTCGCAAACTTTTCGTCGAATTTTACGGGTCTCAAAGTCTGTTTTTTCTTTTTTTTTTTTTTTTTTTGAGCAGTTATGTGCGTCTCACAGTCTCTACTTTGTTCGTATAGTGTGATCGTCCGGGTGAGTGTAGTTCTGAAAAGAACTGTTGTTGGTAACTGACGTTTCGTCAACCTGAGCGGAAGTCATCTTCAGAGTCAAGTGAATAGTGTTTGTCAGTCGCTGATGTTATAAGTCTGGTCCGTTGAACGTGATTGGTCAGTATAGCCATGATGGTATTGGCTGAAAGACTCGTGTAAAGTTTGTCATCAGTCATTGGTGGGTTTCGATCCGTCTATTGTTAGTCAAATAGGTCGGTTTTTGGTTCGTGTATTATTAAGTCGGTCTGTTAGAAGTCCGTTTGTCGGTTTCGTTTCTGTCGTGGATAAGTCGTTTGTAAGGCGCCGGTAGTTGTTGACATCTGTTGAGAGGTGTTTGTTCTAGGTTAGTGTACCAGCTTTCCAGAGTCAGTCGTTGAAAATAGCTTGTACTGTAGGTTAAGCACTGAGCAGAGTCCCAGTCAGTGTTGTGGTTTGTCAGTTGATGATGTACAGTGACTATACCTTACATTAAGGGCACTTCTGAGACCATCTCACGGATCCTACAGCCCTACAACACTCGTGAAGCCCACAAACCTACAACTACGTTACGACACTTACTGACCAACGTGAAAGACAGAGACGAACCTAACAACAGACAGGGAGCAGTTTACAAGATCAAATGCTCCGACTGCCAGGCTTCCTACATTGGTGAGACTGGCAGAAACCTTAACACGAGACTGACTGAACACAAACGAGCCACGAGAAATGGTGATGCCAACAATCACATTGCTGTACATCATCAACTGACAAACCACAACATTGACTGGGACTCTGCTCAGTGCTTAACCTACAATACAAGCTATTTTCAACGACTGACTCTGGAAAGCTGGTACACTTACCTAGAACAAACACCTCTTAACAGATGTCAACAACTACCGGCGCCTTACAAACGACTTATCCACGACAGAAGCGAAACCGACAAACGGACTTCTAACCGACCGACTTAACGATACACGGACCAAAAACCGACCTATTTGACTAACAATAGACGGATCGAAACCCACTAATGACTGATGACAAACTTTACACGAGTCTTTCAGCCAATACCATCATGGCTATACTGACCAATCACATTCAACGGACCAGACTTATAACATCATCGACTGACAAACACTATTCACTTGACTCTGAAGATGACTTCCGCTCAGGTTGTCGAAACGTCAGTTACCAAAAACAGTTCTTTTCAGAACTACACTCACCCCGACGATCACACTATACGAACTACTGATACTCCTGGGTTCAAACCATTTACAGGCTCTATTTTATTCACGAAGCTCTCCCGGAGTCTCGATTTTTTGCAAGGAGAAGAAAGTGTCGAAGTCCCGATTTTTTTTTGTTTGTTTTTATATATGACATTTGCGAGTTTGAACTTTAGAATACGTTGAAGTCTCGTAATTTAAAAGTCAAAGTGTCTCGGGGTGGCAAAGAAACACGCTGGTCTTGCCTTCTCGCGAAGTGTCGCATTTGCCATCCACTATCCTTTAATTTAGCCCGCGTTAAATTCGACTGTTCAAGAGGGTTTCCGAAAAGTCTTTCCATTTTCGGCAGCCCACATTTCGCCGTGTTCCATTCTGTCGTTTTCAAATTTATCAGTTAGCGTTGCGAGAATTAAAATGTATACTTTTTTATTTTGTTTTATTTTGTTTTTCTTGTTTTGTCTTTTCATTCATATTATCTATCAAAAGACCATGATCTAAATCACAGAGGAAACGAGGAAAGCCCTGTTCAACACCTCGCTGTAAAAAATAGAGAGACAGACGGACAGACAGAGAGAGAGACAGAGAGAGAGAGAGAGAGAGAGAGAGAGAGAGAGAGAGAGAGAGAGAGAGAGAGAGAGAGAGAGAGAGAGAGAGAGAGAGAGTGAAAAAAGAAATAATGAGAATTTTCCCTCATGATACACCCGACAAAAAATTAATTCTTCAGTTTTGTTTGTTTTGCTTTTTTTTTAACCTGCAGGGTTAAAACTCGCGTATAGGACGCTAGATTTTTTCAAAGTTTGCCCCAAAAAGGTTTTTAAGTAGATGAGTGGAGGACAATACACAGTGGCGCGAAAACAGGGGTCTTGTTACTCTTGTCCGCATGACTTCATGCTGAAATAAATTAAGTGCAGTGCTTAGAAGTGCTCTTGGCGTGCTAAATCCAAGGAAATGGTCCTGGAAAACTCTTCTTCAATTTCCAACGGTTGATCTGTCCGTGCATTGGCTTTATTTCGCAAGTTAATTGCGATTCTCCGTTGCAGCTCGGCGGCTGAAAGTTTTTCCGTTTTCTCGCCTTTCTTCTTCACCTGCAAGGTCAAATTAGAAAAAAAATTAGCAAACATATTAACACTCTTAGCATGGCCACCCGCATATAATCCGACAGTCATGACAGGTCGGGCGCCATATAGCCACCTTTGTCAAGCGAAGGTACACTGAACGACATCGAACAACGACAACTCGTTGTCTGCTTCATTAGAACCCAGAATTCTGATCTACAACCACTAAGCTGAGGTACTTACTGCATAGTGATTTAGTTTCTTTTTTCTTTCTTTTTTGAACTTATGACCTCGGTTAGCTGTAGGTGTTCGTCAGAACAAGGCGATGGGGATCTGTTTTTCGTTGGCTATAGTGCAGCTACATTCTAAGCATGATAATGGGAGATCAGTCAGTTGGAATGACATACCAAATCCAACCTCTGCGGTTAATATTTTGCATGGGATTTCCACAAACTTAAGGAGCTCAGTCACGGCATTTTGTGTTATTTTGACCATTTACAAAATTACCTTTAAGATGAAGGAAACCGGAAAATTGTAGTTTACTAAGATAAAAAAAAGCATCAAAGAGATAATAATAATTCATAAAGGAACAAGGATTTCATGGTGGAGAAGTTAAGATAAGAAAGCGTGACGTAGCTCCTTTAAAACGGCTTTTCGTTACTGGGTATGTTATTTTAATTTGCCGAGAAATGAATGTCAGGCACCTTATGATATGTGCCATCAAAGTGATACAGGAAATTGTTTCGTGCATGTCTTGAATCAGTTTCCAATAGCAAACGTTTGAGTGATAGCTTAATATTACACTTGAATCAAAACAAATAGTGTGCGTGGGCCGCCGGACGCGCGAAGTCAGAAAACAAATATATTTTTGTCTGTTATCTTGATCTTAATCTGTTAGAGCAGGATATTTGAGCTGTTGGGATTGATGTTTAAGAGTCACTGTCTGCGAAAACCGGGCAAAATCTGAAAAAGCTGAAAGATGGGGGTCGGCCAAATTATTCCATACTAACATCATAGATAGGTTAGGTTTACTTATGGATAAATATACTAAAGTTTGCTCTTCAAGTGTTTTGGTAAAGGAAATATGAGATCCACTCTCCATCACCCCCTCAGGTCCTAGTTTTTCTAGTAAATTTGACCCACATTTGACATCAAGCAAAAACTGTAAAATTTAGCGAACGAAGTTCGTGTTTTGTATCTGATATAAATAGACATAGAACTTCTTGCAAAAAGCCAGAGACATGAGAAATAAGCACAAGTCAGTCTATACCAGTTTAGCTTTCGAATACCTATATTTCGTATCTGCGAATAAGCAACAAATGAGCTATTTTCAACTTCCCGTAGAACGCACAACTAAAACTTCAGCAATATCGGATGCCAAAAGCAAACTCTCTTACCTTCCCTCTATCACAAAGAGCAATAATCTTTTTGGGCCATTCAAACACCAAGATACTACATCACCTCCATTTCTCCTACCACTCGATGTCCTGTACAGCACTACACGACGCAAGCAATGTGCTGTTTAAGCCGCTCCTGGATTTCGCATTGGGTTTGTCCAGTGTTAAATATATGCAGTTGACTAAAGTGGTCTCAAAAAAATTCAGAACCCCTCTTTGGCCAATTTAACAGAACGAGAATTTAAAGAAACACGACGCAAACAGAACGACGCCATCTTGAGTTGGATTGCTCGCAAGGGACTGGGACTCACTCATTTTTACTTTGGGTGGAGAGGGTCCTATCGTCGTCGCATTGTCGCTAGAAACGTGTGTTTTGTCGCGATAAACAGCTCAGGGTCTGAACAAATAATGATATGAACGAATCACACTTAAAATAGAGCTAGCACAACCGCGCAATATCGTGAACAAACAGCTTCATCTGAATTTTTTTCGGAGCGCGCGGCGTTTGGTGTACATTTCCACCGTCAAGAAATCAGAGATGCTCTCGCCTCGATAAACTCTTACACTTCTTTCGAGCTATCCAACTCCCGAGTTCTTCATAACTCGATAAAACATGCTAAAGCATGAACAACTGAAATTGTTGATTTAATAACAGAAGTAGCAATGCCTATATAAAAAAAAAAGTTTGCGTTTAGTAACTTCGAAAGAACTACCGTTATTTGACACTTGCACTACAGAAGACTAGTAAAACAAATCTCTGTACAATGTATAAGCAAATTGATTACAGTTATTACTCTCCTTGACTGACTCTCCTTGGTTAATCTCTCTACTCGACACGCCCCCCTCTGAATCAATGAGGAAAGCTGAAATATGATCGCTACCTTTACCGCAAAATGCAATCAGACTGCATGTATGAAACAAGTAGAAACAGTGTCATGGTGTTATTCTACCCATCAATTAAACTGCGTAAAACTAAAGATAACTAACGGAAAATTTGCGCTTGATACTTATAAAAGAGACTTTTCCGTGCAGATCGTCTTTGGGTTGGAATTTCCTTTTTCCTACAGATAACTGCCTTTTCCAAAGTATGTCTGCGTTTGATTCCAGTCTCTCGTTTACTTATTTGAAGTTTGCTAGTTCCGTTGGTCTGTCAATGAACAAATGTCGGGAAACGAAATATTTACCTAGGAGCCCTCACCGAATACGTCATTTGCATTTAATAAAAGCGTTGGACTTTTCATCCCGGCTTGTCATGTACACCAGAGGGTCCTTAGGAGCACGCACTCTTTGGTTATATATGCTGTTGATGGAACCTTACGCAACAAATTAAACAAAAAATTAGTTTTGGCTGTATTATCTCCGATTTTTGTTTTGTTTTGTTTTCTCTTGCTCATGCCAAGCACTTTTTTCCAGTAATCCAGTTTGGTATCAGAATCCTCAAGTCATTCGTTAAAACAACTGCAGGTTTGTACCAGATCTTCGAGTGGCTTCACGTAAGAGTCTTTTCTACCAGCAGGCCCCTCGATTTCTATTCCAAAGAGAAAGCATATTTCTTTTAGTTGCGCAACCTTAAATTTGATTTTAGCATGCCACGCTTTCCAAGGCCATAGATGTCATGGCCATTGTATTCAATTGGATGCCGCAAGTCGACCTCTTGGTACACCGCTGTCTGCAGTTCCTGCAGCTGTCTTTCTGTTTCCCACGCTTGAAGGTCTTCCTCACTGATGGCTTCGGCTTCTTTAACAAGTAGTTCTCCAGGTGCTTTTTGCTGACGTTGCGTTGCTGCAAGTCGTGAGAAATGACTAGCTATTTGCTTAGCTGTTCGCCATTCTTCTGGAGCAAACCAAAGCTTACCAATCTCGTTCCTAGCAACTCTCATTTCTTTTACCACCCTTGCTGGATCTTCTTTGTTTCCTTCAGTAGCAAATTAAACATACCTATTGGTAACATTCTCAAGTAACTGAATCACATTTGACAGCCTACCGACCAAAAAGTTTTTAGTTTCTCGTATCATTAATTTAATCTTTTTTTTTTTTTGAAGTAATTTTACAGTTCCACGGCTCCTGAGACTGTTCTGAATAGTTGAGATCAATAGACCAATTTCAATATATTAAAATTCAGACTAAGACAATAGCCTTCAGCTCGAGGTCTCGTGCTGTCTATTGTTGTAGGCAGAATTTTAATATATCGAAATTGGGCTATCGTACCGATTTTCTGAGATCAAACAAACAATCCGGTGAAAAATTAGATGCCGTGATTTATAAACTCACGTCCACTACAGGTGAAAAGGAAGGAGAAACTGACCTCTACATGCACTTGGGAATAGACTTGTAAAAAGAGCTCAAGAGACGGAAGTCTGCGCGTTAACAAGATCTAATTTCAGAGAGGTTTTAATCAATAGCGACCCTTCTGATCGATACCGCAAAGATTTGGGTTCATCCTGCTGAATTCGAGAAGTAGGACGCATCTTTTTTTATCAACTGTGAAGATCACTACTTGATCTTTGAAGTATAACTTACCTGTTGTCACCCCTCTATTAAACTTTTCCAACAGAAACTTCTTCACATTTTCGATTGCTCTCTCACCCTTTCGTTGCCGTTTTAGAGCCCAACCCTGTAGTGCTGCCTTTCGTGTTGACATCGAATGGCTATTTGCTCGTGCGTGCCCTGTTTCTCCAAGGTGCGTTGACTGTATTCCCGTGACCTCTTCTGCCCATTCTTTTCGTGCTAAATCGTAAACAGTCTCGCGCTCCGTCACTCTCACATGTCGCCCAGTGTCCATGTGGCTTTGGAGATCCCCCTGGGTTCGAAATGTGGCCACACAACCTTCCTCTTCACACATAAAAAGGTCTTGCAAATTGGTAATATGTTTCGCCTCTAGCCCTGGCTTTGACAGTGGGGTGAGAGGCGTAAGAGGCATGATGATATGAAGACCTGTTGGACCCTGCAGAGATCGACCTGCTTCATCATATGGAAACATCTGACCTTCACCAATAGCGTAAGCCTTCCAAGCCCCAATTCTGGAGGCAAGAAACTCAAAATTGAACAGTGCGCTAATCCCTTTCCATTCTACCGGCTTAGCTGCCTTTGCTACATCTACTTCTGCAACTGCTATTCTGCATCCGCGGACACCACCATAAGATTCAAATGCCTCCTTAATGTCAACGGCTGTGACAACATCGTGTTTTTCGTTTAACCATCTCTGTATCTGACCTTTCATTGGGGCGATCTTCCTATCACACACGTCCTTTCCCGATTGTGGATCTGAAAAGTCATACCTTCGCACACTTATGCCTGCCCTTTCTCCAATGGACTTCAGGGACA
>NW_028301578.1:4117500-4122500 GCF_042242905.1 Orbicella faveolata | reverse complement strand
GTTCGTATCTTCATATCCTAATAGTTCGTTAGACGTTGCCATTGACGGTATGAGCCTAGACTAGCCTTCCTTCAATATAAAAGCTTTCTTATGAAAACAGCGTGGAACAATCACCCATCCCTCCTGTACCACCAGTCAACTAGTTCCCAGTCTGTCCCGAGTCAAAAAATTCAACATGGCGACGTTGTGTTCATTTTGGTGTTTTCCTATTTTCTTTCCGTTAAATTCGAAAGAGAAGGGATTTGAAATTTTTTGTGGAACTAATTTGATCAACTGTATATATTCAACTTCGGACAAATCCAATGCGAAATCCAGGAGCGACTTAAACAGCACATCGCTTGCGTCGTTTAATGCTGTACAGGACATCGAGTGGTAGGAGAAATGGAGGTGATGTAGTATCTTGGTGTTTGAATGGCTCAAAAAGATTGTTGCTGTTTGTGATAGAGGGAAGGTAAGAGTGTTTGGTTTTGGCATCCGATTATTGCTGAAGTTTTAGTTGTGCGTTCTGCGGGAAGTTGAAAATAGCCTATTTTTCGTATCTGGTGTAGACTGACTTGTGCTTATTTCTCATATCTCTGGCTTTTCACAAGTAGCTCTGTGTCCATTTATATCAGATACAAAACACGAACTTCGTTCGCTAAATTTTACAGTTTTTGCTTGATGTCAAATGTGGGTCAAATTTACGAGAAAAACTGGGACCTGAGGGGGTGATGGAGAGTGGATCTCATATCTCCTATACCAAAACATTTGAAGAGCAAACTTTAGTATATTTATCCATAAGTCAACCTAACCTATCTATGATGTTGGTATGGAATAATTTGGCTGACTCCCATCTTTGACCACCTGCCCGGTTTTCTCAGACAATAACTCTTAAGAGTGTTCAATAAGGGATTCTTTTCTATAAAAGTTTCTATCTGCTCAAGATATATTTGTTAATGTGAAATGTCTGGCACGTTCTCACGGGCGGAGAATATCAGCTAATATCGAGGATGTATGCGTTTCTCTGCATAACGCTTGGTTTAAACAGTTGTTCACTTAAAAATCGTTC
Source organism: Orbicella faveolata (assembly GCF_042242905.1). NCBI lineage: Eukaryota > Metazoa > Cnidaria > Anthozoa > Scleractinia > Merulinidae > Orbicella > Orbicella faveolata. The sequence continues at coordinate 4,121,452 of NW_028301578.1, read as the reverse complement.
TGTCATATAGTGTAGAGATAAATACAAAGGTCTTGTGGCTTCTCTCGCTTCTCTCTAGGAAGGAAAAAACAAACTCTCCTTCGCCATCAATCTTTGTAAAAGTTAGAATTTTAATATATCGAAATTGGCATATTAACACTTACGGCAACCGTTGACAACGGCGAACAATAGTTTGCACCAAATTGAATAAATCTGACTATTTAGATGCATTGTTAATATACCATTTGCTGGTGTCAGTTTTTACTCGTGGATATGCCTACATCCACGGGATACTGAATGGGGTTTTGCATGCAAATGAGTCACCTACTCATTTGTAACAGTAGGACATACTGGATAAGAGCACAGTTGGTAATATTTGCACTAATGTTAGGCCTAGTTCAAACTACCGACATAACTACGTATTCGCTTTATGTCGGTAATGAGAACATATTCGACCTATAAAGATATCACAAAACTATCAGTTTTTGCTTTCCTTATGTCGTTTTGTTCATTCTGTTTTGTTGCTAATGAGGCCCTGTTAGGGGTAAATTCCGACAAGCGACACGGCCTTGAAACGGCGACATGGGTGCTATGTTTTGGCGACGAACGACAGAATGCAGTGATTGTTTTAAATGTCTGAGTTGAAGTGAAGATGCATTTCCAGAGTTTTAAATGTGTTTTCCTCTCTCACGCGCGATTTCGATGGTTTGTGAAACCCAGACTTTCTTAAATATGCTAAAACGTCCACATCGAATAAATCGAGTCCGTCATTGCTGAGTATTTTTTCGCACTCTCGGCTGAGTGAGCAGTGCCCTAAAATGCCTAACAACACGCTTGAGGAAAAAGGAAAGAGATCTTCGATAGTCGGCTTCATATTTTTATTCGTGGGTCACCAGTAAAAGAATATGAAGCTGTATTATCAACTAGGAGAAGAGAGACGGGGGAAAGCTGCCAAGGTCTTCTCAGTAGAAGGTAAGGGTTACGCCAAATTCAAAGGAAGATCATCGAAAGGAGAGATTATCTGATTCAGGCTGTTGAGAGTTAAAGAACGGTTGTTAAACATAAACTTGGTAAAAATAGTCATAGATTCGATTGTACTTTAGGTCCAAATACTGACTGGAAAAAGGCTGAAAATAGCAATTCTAAGAGTCTAAATTTCAAAATTTCCCGGAGGAGCATGCCCCCACATCCCCTAGGAGGTTAGCAATTTCAGCGCTCGAAAGCATGCCCAAGCCCTTGGAAAGCATGCCCCCAATATGCCCCTCAGCGTGCCCCCAGAATGCGTGTATCTTAGTGCCAATCGCTTTCCTACGACATGGGAAAACGAAATTCGAACTTCCAGTTTCTTTTTTCATTTACCCACACCATCGGGAAAGAGAATTCGAACTTTTATTTTCGTTTTTCGTTTTCCTACTACATTGGAAACGAAATTGGAACTTTTTTTTTCGTTTTTCTTTTTCCAGTGACTTCGTACAACAGAATTGCAATAGTCGTTTCCGTTTTTCATGTTCTATTTTCGTAAGACATGTACCATATTTCAAAGTATAAGTATAAGCAGAATCACTTTGACATGAACGATAAATATGATATTTTGTTGCTGATCATGAATACTTGCATAGGCTTCTGATAATAATTTTATTATTCAATTCCAAAGTGATTTGTTCTTCTTCTCGACTGAGATCGTGGACCACAGGAGCTGTTACTGGGTACCATTAATTAATTTTGCTATGATTAAATTATACCAAGAATTATAAGTAAGCTATGAGTAAGTTATTTAATGTACATGTATTTTGTCTGCACTACACAACCAAACGCATTCAAAGATTATGACACATAGGTGCATTTGTCAGAAAAAGCCAGCATGTCCCAGATATGTTTTAATTGACACACCAGTAGACCATTTCTCAGTTGTCTGTTCAGTGACCTGGCCTTTGAATGGCAGCGAGGCTGGAGGTGACCTTGTTTTGATAATGACCTCACTGTTTTTGTTGTGTAAATCAAGTTGTTCTTATGCTAACTAGTTGGCATTTACATGAGAAAAGCAGAGAGGTCTGTGTCAAAGCAAGGTCAGCTCCAGCCTCACTTGTAGTCATAGGCCAGTCAACTAAGTACACAACTGTAAAATGTAAAGATAATTTACAGCAAAATGGATAAACAATGCATTAAGAGTGATTTTCTGAGAGTGTCGAGAATCGGGAGACACTAACGAAAAATCGAGTTTTCGTTTATTTCGCCAAAACATACCTTTGGGTGAACTTATTCATGGAAAAATAGTTTAAAGTTCCAAAAATTTATTTTACGGCCAAAATTTGAGAAAGTTGGAAATTCGCATATAATGGCGGTTTTCGCGGCTTAAAATGTTCAGAATTTCACGCTTCTTTACGAAAACAGCGGGGGCGTAAAAACAATCCTATGAAAACAAAACTTGGCTCAAATATTATTTCATTCTTATACTTTAAAATCGTGTAATAAGTTTCTTGAAGTTTTGTTTGTAGCTTTGTAACGAAGGGTATTTTGTACAGCCGCCATATATGTCTCTTGCCAAGGAACAAATAAAGGCCAACTTTGACTAGTGCAAATGGCCTCTGGTATATATCATTTGGTCAAAATATCTACATTTTAGGAAACCTTGGTTATTGTTTTTTTTTTTTTTTTTTTTTCACCCGAAAAGGTATAGCTCTGGGAATTAAAATGTTCTCCGTCAGTAAAATAAAATGTTACGGCATGTAAGCGAGTTCAAATTTATACAAATCACAAGTTTATTCTTTGGAAGTCAACGGTTTAAAACAGGAAACAACGACTCACCGTTACTTACGTTCCTTCTGCTGCTATACAAACGATTTTAACTTCCCAGTGTCCTTGTGGGCTGTTCTGTAAAATATTTCCAGTAAAACAGCGAGCATAAACGGCCATAAAATTAAACAAGGCCGACAATGTTTATATTTGAGATGAGACACTGAGTGGCACACAAAGTCCTGGCTGTTTTCATCGTCTTGCTCAGTCGAGAGTCCTTTAAAAATATGATAGAATATTCGCTTCAAACCGAAGCAAATTGGTTTCTGATATCCATATGCCTCATGTTGACTCATGAGTAAATAAATCAGTCCCCGTACATTGAATTAACCACTCGACTGACCTCTGAGGTCAGGAGGTCACCTGATATGTCATTATGTTACTTTTCCCCGGTTTCACATTACACGCGTAACGCCGTATTTGAGGACGCTCACGCGAAAATTTTCCAGCCGATAGATTTTTTCTTAATTTTTACGGCAGTCAGATAAAAAAGAAGAAAGAAATGGGGGTCACCGGCTTCGTTTCAGAGATAAAGCTTGTAGAAAACGACCTGATTTTGAAAATTCAGCATGGTCTACAGGGGTTTACAGTTAAAAATATCGAATGTGAGTCAAAGGAGGCAAACCATCTTACTGGATAAAGCAGTGACTATCCGGGTCAGATCTCCAGAAACCGTCAGTTACACGGATTAATAAGTGGAGATGAATAACGCCCTTGGCAGTGAATGCGTTATTTAGAGGCACGGAAGGAACGAGCTGAATACGCAAATCTCACGCGAAAAAAACAAAAAAAGCTTTGCTCTCGCTGTTCGTATACCACCAGCCTTTGCTAACTAAAACGGAACAGCCTTGGTTTCTGTGTTTTAGTCATTTCAGTCACTTATGACGCTCAATTTTGCTCTTATGATTAGGTTTTAGAAGTAGCGCTAATCCACCCCCACCCCACTCCCAAGAAAAATAATTTCAAAAGTCGATCGTGACGGCTAACACTCCCGAAAGTAGACTGCATGAATTGTGTTGAGAGGTACTAGCCTGCGAACAGGCATATATTGGAGAAGAGAAAGTAGGAACGGAAACAGGGAATTAGAAGTGCCACCCAAGCCTGTTCGCCTTAAACGAATCTACCTGGACATACTTAAAAAAGCCATATTACCATTAAAACGGATCAACTCTGTGCTGCT
>NW_028301578.1:4067500-4112500 GCF_042242905.1 Orbicella faveolata | reverse complement strand
TGACAGGGGGAGGGAGGTACTCGGGCTTGCGCGGTTTTGGTCTTAAGAGAGGCATCTGCCGTAACTGTCCCAACACTTTTCACCAGGACTGTAGTCTTAAATGAACAGCGAACATCCATCTTGTTTTGTTCGCGGGAGTCGGTCACGGAAGAGCCAATTTCAATGAAATGTATAGATAATTTGATCAAGCAATTAGCCAAAAATAGGTTGGCCGCCAAAACAGTTTAGGGTTTATCCTAACTCTAACCTTAAGTTTTAAGACTGAAGAAAAAAAGAAGAAAAGCATTGAGCATTTCAGTTGTTTGAAACACAAACATTCGCGCACAATGAACTTTATGTATAGTACGTGCGTAACCTGGAAAGCAATCCGTTCAGCACAGTAATTGTTCAAATTAACAGCTTACCGAGACACTCGCACTGTTGACGCCTCTTATTTATGATTTAAACTTTTTAGGATTTGTTTACTTTACTTTTTCCGACTTTTTAGCGGGAGAAAAGGCGCTAAATGTGCTGGTACAAATAACAAGGTTTAACCGAAAATCGATCCGTCGAAATCAACGAATACAAATTTAATCACTGTAGCGTTCCTTCAGATCACGTAAGGCTACAAACCAACAATATCAACTTGTCATTACGCTTAACAAATGAACTTAGAACGATTTTCTTTCAAGAACTCATTCTTGTAATTAAAATGATCAAAGAAAGAACGACAGCTTAAAACGACATAGCAGTAACACACGAACTCCAAGTAAATTGCTTTTAATTGGCGTTTTTAATTAACGAACTTTCCAAAGCGATGACTTTCAAAATATTAAAGTTAAAAGTGGTCCACTATGTTTTTCTTTTTTCACCCAAATGTTCTAAGATAGCCATCTGCGGCTTGTTGGAAACGAATTATGTATTCAGGGTGACCGCCCGCGTCACGCAACTGTCTACATTCTCACGGCGGTTCAGGGAAAAATTTATGAGAAACACAGGTCAAGGCGGGCGACTTAAAACCATTTGCCCAGAGAAGTTTTTTGATTTTCAAACAGGTGGGTGCATAGTTAACCCGTAGAAAGTGTTTTTATGGTATTTAAAGTTATAGCCCATAGAAAAATATGGCGATATTTTAGTGCTATACTTCGTTTGCAACACATCGTAATATTTTGCGTTTTTGTTCGATCTCGTTTCGGGCTCAAACGAAACCTCGATTTATTTTATTTTTCGCTCAGTCATACCATGAAGACCTGAGCTGAATGTAAACACTATTGAAAGACTCTCAAGTAGCTGCTGTGCGACGCGCAAAGCAATCAAATTTTCAGAAAATTTAGCATAACAGGAAGTAGATTTTGAGCTCAATCGGGGCGAAATCGTTTTTCGCAAATTTCTCCCCAAAAAAGCTGCATTAGCAGAAACTAACTATGGTCCGTTTGTTTACTAGCTAGGGCCAATCTATGGGCAAAAATTGAGCAAAATCGATTTTTCGACTTGTGCCGTTGTTTGGTCCATAGTTATGGGCACTGGCTCTTAAACCGTTGACTTCCAAAGAATAACCTTGTAATTTGCATAAATTTGAACTCGCTTATATGCCGTAACATTTTATTTTACTGACGGAGAAAATTTTAATTCCCAGCGCTATACCTTTTCGGGTGAAAAAAACAATAACAAAGGTTTCCTAAAATGTAGATATTTTGACCAAATGATATATACCAGAGGCCATTTATACTAGTCAAAGTTGGCCTTTATTTGTTCCTTGGCAAGAGACACAAATGGCGGCTGTACAAATACCCTTCGTTGCAAAGCTACAAACAAAGCTTCAAGAAACTTATTACACGGTTTTAAAGTATAAGAATGAAATAATATTTGTGCCAAGTTTTGTTTTCATAGGATTGTTTTTACGCCCCCGCTGTTTTCGTAAAGAAGCGTGAAATTCTGAACATTTTAAGTCGCGAAAACCGCCACTATATGCAAATTTCGAACTTTCTTAAATTTTGGCCGTAAAATAAATCGTTGGAACTTTAAACTATTTTTCCATGAATAACTTCACCCAAAGGTATGTTTTGGCGAAATAAAAGAAAAATCTATTTTTCGTGAGTGTCTTCCGATTCTCGACACTCTCAAAAAATCGCTCTTAATATCCTACATGCACCAAAGCTGGACCTGGGGTTATAAGGCAATCATTTAAACAACAGATTGAAATAATTTGTAAATTAGAGAACACTATTTGTACAACACTAGGGAACAAATTAACCTTATTGGACGTTGCGAATGGCAAGGCAATCGGTAGAATGTCACAAATTTCTCAACTCTTTCTTACTGCAAAAATACTAATCCTGCAACTTTGCTTAAGACCCAGTTCTTCATTTCGTGTTGGCAAAATATTAATTTATGCCATGCCCAATGCAGGTAATCACAAAATTGATTTAAGAGCAACATAAACCAAGCACAATAAATATCATTTTTAAGCCCAAAAAGCAATTGTTTAACTAAACCATGATATTATGAGTAAATTATCTCTAAGAAAAAATGATTAATTTATCAGACACTTTAAATAATTAGTTAATACATGTATCATAGGTGTTTCTTAATAATTTAATACAGTGTTTCTGTCACAATGTTGTAGCTATGATATTACTACACAAAGTATGGGTTGCAGAGCTCAACTTGCAAGTCAGTTTGTTCAGTGAACTTAGTGCAGAAATTATTATGGCATCAAGTTGTCTGTAAATATAGAGAAACCAAACAAAGCATTACAATCTTGAGTAATAAATTTTCAAACTCTTTTACATGTATGTACAATGCATGTTCAATTAATATTGGGGATCTCTCAGAAGCTGCATCTGTGATGATTTAATTTGCTCCCAGTGCATTTTTTCATGGAACTTTTCACACATTAATACCTCGGTCATAATAGTGGTCTTTGTGTTCTACATGAACAATTAGTACACAAGAACAATACACTCAGTTAGATATTTTTTACAATAAAAATCAATCCCTATATGCAATCATAAGGACCTTGAATTTATATTTCTTTAGAAATATCTCAAATGGCCATGGTTGCTTTGAAAATCTTTGATGTTTTAATCCAGGCTGCCTATGTGTACACTGTTCGTATATTGACTGACAGGAACAGGGGTGTAATCATACTGTATATAGCTGCTACTTGAACACCACTGAACATGCAAAGACATATTAATTATAATTTTTAACCAACAGACGACATTCCTTTCATTGATATACAGTGTATTTTATTGTTATTCGTTTACCAAGTGTCTACAGTAGTGAATCAAATGCTAGGGGGATGGTACCAAAACTTTCACAGTGGTAGGCTCTGCCCTGAGATGCAAAGCAAACATATATAACTGTTATGAACCTGGCGACTTGCTTTCGAGAGCACATGAAATTTGCTTTAAACAAGAAACGGGAATATTACTGTAAAACTATGTGCACAGTCCCAATCAAAGAGCCATCCAGGCTGAAAATCAGACTTTGTCAGGATAAATACTGATGTTCTTGTTGACTTAATCTGAATGTGCAATTCCAGAAGATATTCACACCCATCCATGGCCAGTCATTAGAAATTCCAAAGTAACACGAGGAGGGAGCCCTTAGAGAAAAAAAAAAAACCTCCATATGTGGGGTATGAATCTTTTCTTGAAGAAAACAATGTCTGAGAAATCACTAATTACAAAATAATGTTTAAGAAATATCTTACCTGATAATTCCAACTTTCAGAAAATTTTGTAATCTAGACTGTCTGGCCAGTTCATATATTTGACAAGTTGACACTGGGCATGTTTGTAAATTTGTGTGTTTCAACATCACATTACTATGTAGTTGCATTGGTCAACTAAAAGCAGCATAATTTGGTTAATTAATATACACTGTACATTATTAGGTTGAAATATTGGTGTAGATCGTTGCACACCAACAGATACAGAAACTATTGGCAGCTGAATCATAACAAGTGAAAAACCATGCATGAGACATTTACATGTACATGTAACAACTCTCCACCTCAGAACCATCACAGATATGATATGATATTTTTAAACTCTCTGAAATTTCAAATTATTCAAGATTATTAACATGCACGTACTTCATTAAGGGCAACCCTAAAACACTGAAACCAAAAACCGTAATCTGGAACCAGAACCCAGAATCCGGAATCCAGATATTATGAATGATGGTAGGAATAATTCACTTCAGCAATGTCTAATAAATAAATATGGGGAAAATTTATTTTGCTGTTATTTATGTTCTTGGCTTTACTTTAGCCACAAGCTGTAATTGCTAAAAAATTATTGACTAGTTCTGAACAACCCTTAGCTATACATCTGGCCCGATTGTTCAAAAGCTGGATAAAGCTATCCATTGGGTAAGTCACTATCCAGTCAGGGTTGGTGATTTTTCGGGTGGATGGAGTTGCTCATAGTCTGTGAGCAGGCTCTGGTATCTGTTTCTGGTGTCTGAGCATTGGCATGTGAGCGAGTGCCTTCATGTGGCTTTGCCACTCATGCCCACGGCCCAAAAGAGAGAGCCTGCTCAAAGGCTAAGTTACTCATCTTTTGTTCAACCTGGCCCTGGTGAGAGCACGGTTCTTGTCTAGATCAAATGCTCTGAGAAGACTGGTGAGTAGCACAAATAACAACACGCCATTGCATTGAGTTTCTGGCAGTCTTTTAGCATCTTTTAACAACATGTGGTCCAATCTGTTAGCAAGCGAGAAGCAGACGGAAGTAAGTGTGAAACATTTATATAAATTGTTTTAATATGATGGTCGCCAAGAATATAAACTGCTGATTTGTCACAGTATCAGTGTGGAAATAGTGTTGATCTGGAATTAGTCTCATATCTGGTGGAAAAATCAAATTTTATATTTAGATGAGCCAGGTTAGCCTTTGGACTTCGAAAGTGGGGGCGTGACCGTCAATGTACAGGGGGCTGCCACTGACGGACATCTTGTTCTCTATGACATTTTCTATCTTGTTCAGTATCTGCTAGACGTAAAGGGTAAATTTATACCTCCGGTAAATTGCAGATCACTTATTAAACAAAATGGCAACAAGAAGATCTTTTAGATCTTATAACCGTGTTTTTAAAATTTAACTGTATTGTTAATACTACAGCCACAACGCAGTGCACATTCCAAAGCAGCCCTTCATGATTCATTGATTACTGTAAACACACCACTTGATCAACACAAACTGTGTTGTAACTTATTGCACCATCACTCTTAGCCTTTGTGAAATCTATGATGACGCAATGGTCTTAATCTGGAAGTTCGCTCGGGATATGCCCATGAATTATACAAAAGGAAACGAGTGTCACGCTATTAATAAACAGCTTTCTTCCTGAAAAGTCAAAATTTAATTTGTTTGTGCTTTGAAGTAGTCACGCAAGTCACACAATCAGAGGGTTTACGCTATCCAGGGCTGTTTTTTCTCCTAGCACTAACTTAAACGTTGCAAGTTCTGGCAAGCTCTTGTTTACCTCGGCAAATATTTAATTTTTCTTCAAATCTCTTAACTTGCTCCGATGAAACAGCCAAAGAATTCGCTTCATTTGCAGAAACCCACAAGAATACTCGCAAAATTGCAAATAAATTAGTGACCATCGCCTCTGGCAAAATAAACTTGCAAAGTAAACACGATCTTATTTGTCAACTAGCGAAAATGAAAGCTGCAACGTCAGCGCATTCCATGGCTGACGTATTATCCTTTTTTAGTGTTTTAAGCGTATTTATTATTTCCCTTCGAATCCAACGCCTCGATAAAACCAAAAGAAACCATATTTTACACACAAATATAGAAAAAAATATCCGTAACATTGTCCTTGTATTAATGTTTCAACAGCTTTTGGCAAAAAAACATCACAGGTTGCATGAATCAAAATCTGGCCGAGAGGAAGTTTGGGTTGGTCACTGACAAAAAAAAAAAAAACACGGGTAGAACATGATCCGCACTCGGCCCATGGCTGCGTAGTTAATTACCAGCAAACTTATTTTAAACGTTCTCAGGGTGCTTGGAATAAAATAACGACGCACTTTACTAAGATTCTCATAATCATAGCCCTCACTAGAAATAACGGTTGCACGAATTTCGACAGATGGGGAATTTTTGTTTCAAAAAAGGTTAAGTTTGAGGTCCTTTTACTTGGCCGCTTATTTTTTAGAGGCAAAAACCTGAGCAAAACAATTTTCGAGTATTTGAAGAACTTTTTTTCTTTGATTTGTAGATTCCGGTTTCCGGTTTCTGGATTCCAGTTTTTGGTTCTAGATTCCGGATTCCAGTTTCCGTGCTTTAGGGTTGCCCCATCTTTAACAGTGTGTTTGCTTTACATTCAGTTTACACATGGCTGTTATTCAGCATAGGCAGACTTATAAGTTTGCCTTCAAAAATAAATTCCAAACAACTATTGCATCTTTCATTACCTATTCTTGTGATGAAATGACTCAAAATCCAAGAACAAGAGTCAAAAGCATAAAACAAACTTACCCGGTAATGCTTACAGTTCCTCTTACTGTCTGCATATGCCGTCCGTAAACTGGTACTGCCTGGACAATGTACTCATTATTTTTCTGATCACACCTTTTAAAACGTCACTGTTATATATTTTTTCCTGAAAAAGCAATACATGAAATGTTATGCCTTCGGCACTCACCAAATACCTTTACATGATGTACAATGTATACCATATCAACATTCATGATTCTTTTTACTTTCGCTGTAACTTTTTTGTGTCATTTTCCCTCACTTGAAGACAGGACTTTCACATTACATGTAGATGATAATTTGCCTCTGGAATCTCTATAAATTCACAGGGAGTGATAACAATTAAATCGTGACTAATTTTAGCAAAGGAGGCGTTCAAATGTCAGCTTTTAATGTTAAGTCTATAACTTTACAATACTCTTCATATATATAAAACCTCTCGATTATTGCACCTGTAGACAGAAGGTGTGCTGGGGGAAGAGATGTTCCAATTTTTCTGAACTTTTCCCCCTTACCTGTAGTAGGATGACTATTATGAACTACGATTCGCAACCAACACCAACATCAGGGTATGTACATGTACATGCATACACATGTATATTTTGTTCTCTTCTGTAATCATAAAAAAAAAAAAAAAAAAAAAATTAACATCTTCCATAAAGCTCATACTCAATAACACTGCTATATGTAGTGCTGTTACTGGAAATTAATTTAAGTGAAACTGTTGAAACAGCTCTGTCAAAATTGTTTCTAGCAGTTAAGGCAGGGTAACAGAATATACACGTAGTACACAGCAAAGGCCAGAGATGCACGCATATTGGTTATTAGTTAGGATTTGGTGAGCTTCTGCGCTAGGTATGGTGGAAAATAATGGGCTATCAAAAATGAAGGTTCCCGAGACATTTTGACAGCACTGAGAGGAATTAATATAAAAAATTTACAAAAGCAGGAGAAGTTCTTGCCCTGTCCAGTTCTCTGTCATAAAAATATCATTTACATACATTTATTACATATGATTTGTATTTAAAACCGATATAATGCACATTCTGATTGGCTAATTCTAGTCCATTATTTCCATTTACATGGTATACATCGGTAAAATCACAAAAGATCACGTGCGACTAAAATAAAAAATACAAAATAAAAAGAAATGCCTAATTCATAATAATTGAAAAATACTTAATACTAGAACGAATCTAATTCGTTGCTTGAAAATTATTCTCCCGTAATGCCCATGGATCAATTAAGAGCATGCTAAAAGGTCCTAACACAAAGTGAAAGGAAATTAAGAAAACTATTGCTTTTTTCCTGAAAATTGTAGCAACTGAAAACAATGACTGAACACTCTGGGAGTGCATTCTATCACCCTGACGAGATAAAATTTAAGGAGAATAGAGAATTCACAAAGTTATATCATATCGATATATTAAAATTAAGCCTAAAACAATAGACCTCATTACGAGGCTCTGGGGAATAACTACAGAGCTTGTGGAGTTTATTCCCCAGAGCCTCGTCCTGAGGTCTATTGTGTTAGGCTGAATTTTAATATATCGAAATTGGTCTATTGACCATAACATGGATATCCAATATCAAAGAAGGAGGCGTTAAATCAAGGCTGTATATTTCTGTCAACCTTTTAGCTTAGCTGGAGAATGGCCGCCATGTTGTGCAACTCCGTCGCCGTCGTGCGTACGCGCCCACGAGCAATACCGTTAGCCATGATAACTATGAGAAAATCCATTTCTTTCCTATATGGGTATGGGGCTCCGCTTGGCGGTCCTTCGGGCCGCCGGAGCTCCGCTATAAAATTGGGCGTATTTTGGAACTGAATTATTATTATTTATAACTTTTGAATTGTTGACTGTGCGAGGCAGTCACGGATTACCGGATTAATATTTATTATAGCTGTACTTATTGATCAAAATAGGTTTGCGAAGCTTTTAAATTCCATAATAAAATGAATTCAAAACAAATAAAGCTATAGGGGGGAGAAGACTTATATCCGAGGGGGCTTATAGCCGATGACTTTTTTGGTTTACATGTAGATGGGCCTATAACCGGGAGGAGGTTTTATAATCGGGAGGGGAACGGGCTTATAAGCGGCAGTTTACAGTATGGAGCTAGAAACACATTAGTGCCATCTAGGCGTTCAGTTTGTTGGAGTGCAGCGCGAAAAATGGCATGGCGCAGGAAAAAGTGGGGGAGAAGTCAAAATATAACGTACTTGTGTATTGTTTTACATATCATTAAAGCAAATGGCTAACCTGATTTATTTATAGAACATGACAGGCACCACTGAAGTGAGCTTCTCCATAGTTTACGCCATAACAATGATCGTAGCTTTGGCTGGCAACACGCTGCTGATCTACATCGTGTGGAAAAAACCTGACACAAGAAATCTGACAAGTTTCCTGTTTGTTAACATGGCGGTGGCCGATTTGTTGATTGCAGTGTTTCAGATGCCTATCAGCATAACTATGTTTTATTTCTTCCACATTCCCTGCGAGCTTTACTACCCTGTATTCGTGTCTACTAACGCCTCCATTTTCTGTCTCGCTGTGATGGCATTTGATCGATACTTTGCTGTTGTGTATCCTTTCCGAAGTAGTATTTGGTTCAGGAAGCCCAAGATCATTACACCACTTATTTGGGTCTCATCCATAGCCTTGATGTCAGTCGCACTAGTGGTCTTCAAATTTATAGATGGTGCCTGCCGCTTTGATGCCACTGTCATATTGCCTCTGGCCTTCTGGAGTTACATCCTTGTTCTTACCTACCTCCTGCCTCTCGCCATCATCTCCATCCTCTACATCATAGCTGCTGTTAAACTGTGGCTCCACGAAATGCCTGCGGATGATGAAGTACATGTAAACCAACGACAACAGCAAATCCCCAAGAAAAAAGTCATCCGAATGCTCATCATTGTTGTAGTGGTGTTTGCAGTCTGCTGGCTTCCAGTGCATGTGTATCAGATGGACAAATCTGTAAAAAAGGCAGCATTATGGCCGCCTTCTCTCATTTACTTCTGCTACTGGCTCAGTCAGGCTAACAGCGCCATAAATCCGTGGCTGTACATTGGTCTAAATGGAAAGATGAAAACAGCCTTCGCCAAAATGATCGGAAGTCGCCGTACAGCCAGTCCTAAACTGGAAAATCCTATGGTCACTGCCTCGAGAGGCAAAACGAACTTTTCAAAGAGCCCCTTCCAAGATACCAAACTGTAAATATCACTTTCGTCAATGTAACAAACAAGAAATAGTGTTTGAGACGTTGCTTGACTAGTACGTCTAGTTATTAGCGAGACATAAATAAATAAATAAATAAATAAATATACATTTATATAGCGCCATTTCTCACTAATTGTCAATGGCGCTTTACAATACTGTAAAATTAAAATCCTAAGTTTAAAATCCTAAAATTAAAATCCTAATCCTTTAAAAACCTAATATCCTAAATCATGAAACTTAACATCCTAAGAATTAAATACGCTATACAATACAATTAGACTACAAATAAAAAGTAAAAAACTACAAATCAAATGCACGCTTAAAAAGGTAAGTCTTAAGATTGGCATCTCTTGGAATTGAGTGGTAACCGTCAGATATTGCTTGACAGTTGGCAAGCTTAAGCAAAGTTGCAGAACTGAGACATAACTCAATTAAATTGAAAGTAGTATACAAAGATTTAAGCCTGAGTGTAGCTAATCAAACGTATCAGCTATGACGGTCTGGGGTATTAAAACAAACTAAACGCTTGCTGCGTGTATCCAGGCAGTCGTTATACTGAGAAGCACTAGCTATATTGCAATTGAGCTAAATTTTCTGCATCTGAAGTCGTACAAAATTCAATCGAATCGATGTGCTCCAGCCATTCTGCCTTTGATTGCATTTTATGAAATCGATCAATAGCTTATTACTGGTTTGCAGGTCTTTAGGGAGTGAAATGAGTCAAGGTCTTTATATCAGCCTATGAACGTTTCAGTCTGTTTCCCTTAGCCTTTGTCGTTGTTGCTGTTGTTGTTGTTTTTGCGTTTCCCAAGCAAGCGAGACAGTGTTATGGCAGTGCGTGACATTGAGCTACGAATGCATTTGTCGAAAAATATATACTTATCTCGTGATTTTTACCCCGTTCAGAAGTTAAACTATTAGGAAAAGTGCTTATGTAAATGCTTGTTTGCTCAATACAGATAATCAGTCGCCTAGATAGCCAAAGTAAGTTCCAGATGTTTACACTATTTTCCGGCCGCAATGTTGGTTTACCGCAGAGGTACACCAACATGGCGGCTACATACTTGGCTATCTAAATTTGTGCAAAATATTTCGACGAATATCTGAGGTTTGGGAAAACGCACAGAAAAATTAGGTAAGTGTCATCTTTCTTAATCTCCTATTACATCACAATTTCGTGACTTTATCCACTGAATGGTTTTCGAATAATTTTTTTTTTTTATTGCATCAGGATTGCGTGACAGAGCAGGCCGAGAATTGTTTTGCTGGGGTCAACATACCTTAGTTTCTTTCAGCTTAAATGTACCATAATTCCCTACATGGGTTTCATTCTTGTAAAGACACATAACTCTGTTACAAGAATATAACGAGAGAATATCGTTTAGTTCGAGATTTTAACTTTATTATACTTAACGAAGTTTCTCAGAACGTTTTACCTAGGTGTAATCGAATAAATACATTGGCAAAGAAATTCTCTAACCTTTCTGCTCTTGTTGCTCAGACGTTCTTGAGTTCTTGCTGGGATTCTACTTGATTCACGACCACGTCTAGAAATATGATGACGCTTCTAAGATGCTTTTTATCAAGTTGAAGAGTTGATAGCCCCGGTCGATAGCTCCTTTAGTATAACATGATTCTTGATAAATTCTTTCAAAATGTTCGCTCGTAAATTGATCTCTCATAAGGCTTCCAGACCGACCCGTTCCGAAAACGCTTAACGTCTATTAGTGTTGGTCTACCTCGAACGGTATGTTCGTTTGTATGTGATTTCATCGCCCTAGAAATCATGGAATCCGTGCTAACTTTTCACGTCGACAACTTCTGTAAATTGCATGTGCTGACGCATGCACAGGTGACGCAGCCGAAATTTAAACCCAGGCCTCATTGCCTGGGTAAAAAGTTACTTCTATAAGGAGCTTTTCATAAAGCCAAACTGTATATGTCGTTTTGTTAACAACTTGTTCTTAAACCCTCAAAAATTATTTCATTGCTTTTCCTAAAACAACTCTTCGAGTTTATTTTGACAGTACGCTAAACTAATTGACAATCTGACTCTAAACAATTGCTCTTTTTCAGTTCTCATGCACAATAGCTAGGTCTAGTTTTTTATATGATATGGCTATTTGACGAAAGTTTCAATTTCTTCTTGGCTGTTTCCTTCGTCCTGTCCGGCACCAACTCATTCAAGATTTAACGCTATGGATTTGCTGTTCTCCTGATATTGTAGCTCGTCGGGGTAATAAAATTCACTCTCAGAGTGTTCCTCGCCCGGGTACCGGGCACTCCCTTTATGGGTTTGACAACTAAAGCACGAGGGTACCCGGGGAGCATTTTGGTTTGACCGTTGACAAATCGTTGCTGACTACCCCCGGTCGGGCTAATTATAGTTACCCAACACCGCGAAAGTGTCCTAACTTTTGTGACGCGGCTGTTTTCGAGTTTGCGAGCGAAGCAATCTCGAAATAAATGTATCGTTGCGAAGGCGTTGTGGACGGAATCGCGTAGCGAATGAACTGACATGGAACTTCAACATTTCTTATTTTCAGTGGATTTATTCGCTTCGAACGGCGGGCACTCCGGAAATCAGTGTCCGGCCTTGTCTTTCTTTCAGTAGTGGAAACCCACAGAACGATAACTCGCCGAAATCGCTTTAGATCGGCCCGAGGAGCTGGCAAACAACAAAGAATACAACACAGCAACAGGGTAGGTAGATTTTATTCACAAACTATAAGAATAATTGGCTTTTCAAGCAAAGCCGTTGCATTCCCATACAAACCTTTATAAATTCAAACCGTTGTAACACAACACCTCCATATGCTGCAAGGCGGGAGTCATGTTTCGCGTGGTCAAATTCGGTCGTTATGTAATAGTACATGCCATATGTCGCGTTAGCCTGAACGTTCGCATAAAAAGGAAAAAAAAAAAAAGGATAACATTGAGAGCTTGGGCCGCCTGTGGTCAAGGCGGCCTTCATGGTATTTTTCCCCGAAAAGAGCAAGACTCGATCCCAAAATTACCGTCTTTTTACGAGCGCTTAGCAAGCCGAAATAATAAGCCTGGTGGGAAAAATTAACCCATAGTATTTAAATGTCATCCTTTTGCAGTTATTTAGCGTTGTCATATCCGCATGAAATTTAACTTGGAGTTTTAGAAAATTTCAAAATTATACGCATCGTAGCCTGCGTAGCAGGCGTATAAAGGGGAGGGGGTGGGGGAGGAGGAAGAGAATTCGGGGAGTATGTGTTAGGCTGGTCATCAAAATTTACTTTCTTAGTAAAGACAAAAACAAAAAAACAAAACAAAAACAAAAACAAAAACAAAAACACAAAAACAAAACTGTTTTTCTTAATTTACCAAATTTATGAAACCAGTGTAAGAATCCATTTTCCTTATATTTTTTTGGGAGTTGCTGTTTTAAAAGTGTGTTAATTCCTCAAATTAATTGCGTGTACCCTCACCTATCATACTAGAGTAATAAAGTTCATGCACACTGTGTACTAAAAAAAATGAGCAAGAAATTTACACTAAAACAATAGTAAGAAAATTCTGACAGTCCTGACCAACTTAATGAAAATACTACTTTCACTTCCTTTATCATTTCTCACATGAAATTCATTTCCTGATTTCGACAAACCTATTTATAACTATTGGAGCCCAAAATTCGGACATTTTTTCTTCCATTTTTTTATTAATTTTTAATCAATTTGGAGGATGCTTTACGGCTACCGGACATTGTAACTTCTTATTAGAGCCGATTTAAGACTTCTTGTCAAAGACTTTTCTTGGATTTAATGACAAAACACGAAAAAAAAAAAAACAACAACAAATACAAATTGTTCGTCGATCTTCCTTAGGAGTTTTAAATTTTCACCCCGGTAATTTCCGCGGGTGTTAGATTTAATGTAGTGGTATTTCAGTACATTTTTTAAAAAGAAAACCTAAACCAAAGATTCTAGTTTTTTTCTTCCTTTTTTTTTGGGTTTAAAATTTTTATATTGGCTAGTGACCAAATAGATTATGTTAAATGGTATCAAGCCATTGGCTACTACTAAAAGATAACATATATGTATATATAAAGCTAGAAGGCTTTCAATTTGTTTACTCATCTAGCGGTGGTAACACTAATAAGTGAAAGTGTTCTGTAATATAAAAGTCCTACGAATCTGAAATTGCAATCGACAAGGATATAAACTTCGTAATAACTTATTCTCTTGATTATTTCCAATGTCACACCACATCTGTGATTATCTAGTGGTGAATACTGAACTCTTTTTTGGTGAATGAACTGAAGAATGTTTTTTTTTTTTTGGTATTGTTATTATTAATTATCATTATTAATTTTATTTTCTTGCACCTTGCATAAACTATCAGCGGAAACTAAACGGTGCGCCAAGACCAAACACACTTCTGTTTATACTTCATAATCTTGATCTTGGTAGTTTCAATCAACCTATTCAATCTTTTTTCTTGCAGATAATCAGTGTTTCAGTGACAGCTGATTCATTGCTGCTGGTTTAAATTGTAAATAGCTTTAATTCTGTGTGGCGAAGATATTTTTTAATATGTAGATAGTGTCCCCAGTTATATTTTTGTCAAGCTAATTAAAATTCTCTTTCATTCACTCAAAGAATATTCTTGGAAGTTTAAAACTAATATTTACTATCACTTTATGATTTTCAGTTCGTATTTACAGTTTATTGAAATCATAATCTGTGTAATTTACAACAGAGTATTCTTTTTGCGAAAACACCCTTTCATTCGGTGATCCATTAGCCCTGAAGAAAGTTTAAACCCCGTCCATGTTCATACTACAACGGAGAAATTTAAGAACGCAGCTTTATTTCTACGGTTTGGCTTACCATCCACAATAATCCGTCACGAAAACGGTGGAATATTTGAAAAAGCCGGCTTCGCGGTTTAGTGTGGAAGGAAAACATTTTGACAACGGATCTTTTCGAAATCGATGAAAACGTTATAAACATGTGATTCCCAGCCAACTTTTTACTCAAACACAAATCCAAAATGACCGTCGATTGTTGCGTTTTTTTCAAACTCTTTCTCTGGCATTGTGTGGACGGGACCCAAGAGCAAAACCAAAGGCTACTAAAACTAAACAAAGTTAATGGAGTTCTTAGAACTGTTTAAAAACTAACTGAGTCCATTAGCAGACGCTGTTTTTCTCGGGTTAATCACTTCTACTAACAGCTACCATGCTACACTAGTTACAATCGCACTAATAAACTAAAAATAAAAATTGAATTTACTTTGATAAATTACAGATCCGGCAGTTGCCTCAAACAATTGACCAGTGTGAAACAAATGACGTCTATATATGTAATGTAAACCTTAATAAAAATAAGGCAGGGCGCAGCTTATCAAATTAATCCGCGCCCTTCGAAAATTTTACCGCCTGTGTAATGGGTTTTATGACAGTTTTGCACTCTATGTCAACACACGAAAGGCAGGCATCTCCTCTCTAAGAACAGCCTTGGCATTGTGCTTCGTATTTTAAAATTTTCAAGGTACGTAGGTTCAATTCTTCATTTCTTTGCTCAGAGCCTCGTTATAACAGTATCTCCGTGTGACTGAATTTTCCGAATTTACATATATCGTAACTGAACTTCAGCTAGAGATCTTGCTAAAAAAAGATCTAAAATTCATATTCATTTGTCGCTTGTTATGTTAATGAAACAAACCTGCTAAAGTGTTGATTTTGTGCAAGAACCTCATTTAACAAGAATTTTCGGGAAATTCCAAGTTACCCTCTTTTTTATATATTTATATAAGAATTTATTTTATAAGAATATCGAGACTGAAATTTACGAAATTTTAAGAATATTTTAAGAATAAACCCGAGGCTGAGATATTCAAACATAATTTCGTGTGCTGAAAGGCTTTATATTTTAAAATAAATCATATAAAGTTCTTCCTTTCTCTCAACTTCAAAATCAGCCATAAAGCAACAAAAACAGTACTAGCCGTATGTTCGATGCTAATAACATTTCTGTAAGACAATATGGGCTTCATATTAGGCTTCAATACATACAGACTGGCTCCAAAATTACTTTAACACCATTCAATCACCAAATACATTCGGAAACAGATATGCCCTACACTATATGATGTAAGAGATTTTCATACGAATATTTTCACCCTAAAATCGGCGGAAAATTAAAACGACAATATTCAACCTCGGCCGGAAAAACAATAGTCTTATTAAAAGAAGAAAAAAAAAAAGAGTGTAGGAGCTAAACCTTTAGACCATAAGCTATCGAGAAATTTACAGATCTCAAATTTCAGCTGCCAGTTACAAAGTGCACTACTTCTCAACTGAGTTGTCTGAATTGTGCTTCGTGCGCGATAACTTCCAAACTTTGGCAAAGATAAGAATTTTTATGAAGCTTCTGGGAAGATATATAGACAGAAAACCTTTTATTAAACCGAAAGTTTACAAGAATAAGTGCTAGATTTGCTCAGCTTTAACCAGATATACAAATAAATAAATGAAATGACTAAATGGATTTTTTTTGAGTTATGTTTTCCCCATTTTTATCGTCCTATTCTTAAGCTTTTAATAGAAGAAACCAGTCGAAATTTCAAAAGTCACCCTATTTCTTCCTTTTCTACACTAAGGTTTGTAAACTGATATAGTCACAGCCCCTTCTAAGTGCCAACACGTGTACAAGACTGCGTTGTGGGCCATTAAGAAGACAGGCCTTTCGGTAGAGATCCTGATTCTCCAACAACATACTATTAACCAATATACCGTCTCTTCTTCACTCATCATTTCCTACGTGTTATTCATTTTCAGTTGTCGATCTATTGACTCATTTTCACCCATTAGAGTCGAAAATACGTAATGTTTTCATTTTTTCGCAAACTGATATGTTAATTAATCGACACAGGAAATATTTCGGCTACTGAGGTGAAAGTTGCAATTCCTTACAACTGAGTTAAGACTTCCTGTAGCAATTAAGCGTTTGCTTTGAGCTCGGTAAAGTTTGGTTAACTGATATCATTACAGCTCTATCTAATTGCTAAGATGTACACAAAACTATATTGCGCGCCATTAAGACGACAGATCTTATTGATGAAGACAATTTGAGTTTTAATTAAAATATGAATTACTAATTTTCCATGCGTACGCATGTTGGTGGCAAACGAAATACCTTGTCTTTTTATTCCACTGGATAATTGTGTGCAAAATGTTTCCTTCTACCATGTTACCATCCCTATAAATTTGGAAAAACAACTTTTTTCCCCTCCATAAAACCTGGATCGCCTTACACAGGACCACAGAAACGCTTAATTCATGCCCGTTAGAGCATGCCTACATTAATTTAATGGTGGCTAATCGGGTCCTTCAAAAACCATTGGTCTCGCAAACGTTTCGTCGAATTTTACGGGTCTCACAGTCCTTTTCTTTTTAGCAATTATGTGCGTCTCACAGTCTCGATTTTACTCACGAAGCTCTCTCGGAGTCTCGATTTTTTGCAAGGCGAAGAGAGTGTCTTTAAGTCCCCATTTTTATTGTTTGTTTTTATAACTGACATCTGAGAGTTTGAACATTAGAATAAGTTGAAGTCTCGTAATTTGAAAGTCAAAATGTCTTTGGATGTAAAGAAAAACGCAGGTCTTGCCTTCTCGCGAAGTGTTGCATTTGCCATTCACCGCCTTTTAATTTAGCCCGCGTTAAATTCAACTGTTCAAGAAGGTTTTCAAAAAGTCGTTTCATTTTCGGCAGCCCACATTGCGCCGTTTTTAAGCATCCGGGTCGGTCGTTTTCCAATTTATCCGTTAGCGTTGAGAGAATTTAAATATATATTTTTTAAATTTTGTTCTGTTTTTATTATTATTG
This sequence comes from Orbicella faveolata, assembly GCF_042242905.1. Classification (NCBI taxonomy): domain Eukaryota; kingdom Metazoa; phylum Cnidaria; class Anthozoa; order Scleractinia; family Merulinidae; genus Orbicella; species Orbicella faveolata. The sequence goes on along the minus strand of NW_028301578.1, from coordinate 4,094,939 downwards.
TTATTATTATTATTATTATTATATTTTTGTTTCTTTTTGTTTTCTCTTTTCATACATATTATATGCCAAAAGATCATGCTCTAGATGACACCGAACCAACGAGGAAAACCCTATATTCAACACCTCCCCGTAAAAAAATAGAGAGAGAGAAAAGAAAGAATGAGTAAAATTTTCCCTTCATGATACACCCCAGAGTTAAACGATACAAAATTACCTTTTTCAGTTTTGTGTTTTTTTGTAATCTGCAGAGTTAAAACTTGCATTAGGAAGCTAGATTTTTCAAAGTTTGCCCCAAAAAGGGTTCTAAGTAGAGGAGTAGAGGATGATACACAACGGCGCGAAACAGAGGACTTGCTACTCTTGTCCGCATGACTTCGTGCTGAAATAAATACAGTACAGCGCTTTTAAGTGCTCTTGGCGTACTAAATCCAGCAGTTGTCTCAAATAGATGACCACTGTGAAACAAATGACGTCTATAAATGTAATGTGAACTTTAATTAAAAAAATAAAATAAAATAGGGCAGGGCGCGGCTTATCAAATTGATCCGCGCCCTTCGAAAATTTCACCGCCTGTATAATGGGTTTTATGACAGTTTTGCACTCTGTGTTAACACACGAAAGGCAGGCAACTCCTCTCTAAGAACAGCCATTTTTAAGGTACGTAAGTTTAATTCTTCATTTCTTTGCTCAGAGCCTCGTTATAACAGTATCTCCGTGTTATTGTAATTTTCCGAATAAACATATATCGTAACCGAACTTCAGCTATAGATCTTGCTAAAACCCATCTTCATTTGTCGCTTGTTATGTTAGTGAAACAAACCTTCTTAAGTGCCGACTTTGTCCTAGAACCACATTTTAATTTTCGGGAAATTCCAAGTTACCCTCTTTTTTTATCTATTGATATAAGAATTTATTTTATAAGAATATCGAGGCTGAAATTTACGAAATTTGAAGAATATTTTAAGAATAAACCCGAGGCCGAGATATTCAAACATAATTGTAAATAAAATGAAAATTTTATGTTTTAAAATAAATCGTTTAAAATTCTTACTTTCTCTAAACCTCAAAATTAGCCATAAAGCAATGAAAACAGCACTAGAATAAGTTGAAGTTTTGTAATTTCCATTTCCTAAATCCAAGGAAACTGCCCTATAAAACTCTTCTTCAATCCCCAACAGTTAATCTGTTCTTGCATTATTGGCTTTATTTGGTAAGGTTAATTACGATTCTCAGTTGTAGCTCGGCGGCTGAAATTTATTCCGTTTTCTCTCCTTTCTTCTTCACCTACAAGGACAAATTAGAAAAAAACTAAGCAAACGTAGTTAAGTGGCAGTCCCGCTAAAAGCGGTCCACTCGACTTCGGGACCAAAAATCGTTTTCCTTCATTTTTTGTCAGTGAAAAGGGTTTGACACACATATATAAAAAAGCAATTTATTATTTTCCAATTCCTTCTTTTTGCTTTGCCACGAGCCAAAATTGAATTTTGGCCAAACTGAGGTTGCCGACCGTGATCAGAAAGGTAAAATTCACCGATTTTGTGAAGCATGCTACGTCGCCTAAAATGCAGCTCACGGAAATTCGTTTTCATGCGAATTTTAAGGTACATTCATTACTTTGCCTGACGAAATATGGAAACTTTTCGAAAAATTCGAAGCTTACCAGCGAGGCTGGAAGATACCCTACTCCGAGGCCTTTGATCACCTACTAAAATTTAGCCAAATTTGACGGGGAAAATCTCAAAAGTTGGGTCTAAATGAAGCCTAAAAAGCACACCACAGTAAATTTCATACCTTAATAAACCATTCTATAAGTTCAAACCGGCGGGTATCTCATTGGATTGCACGCGAGAACAGATTAAAATCTGCCACAGTCAGTATGTTTACATAGCTATCGCTCGTGTCAAAGCTCATTTGCATAACCCTAGCACCCGGTGAAAATAAATCTTCTTCCCTTCAGGTTCGTTTGTTGAACTTCTGAGTAGTGGCAAATAGCTTCCTTTAATACTTGTGTACACTCTACATCCAGTTTTGAGGTGAAGGTTGCGTTAAAGTTGATCAATTCTCAAGACTTGCGCGACTCCAAAAGTAAATAATGGCGCCGGTCTGCAGAAATTAACCGTGGCCGTCGTCCTGACCCTTCAATAAGTTCTGCCGCAGAGGTAGCACTAGGAGAAGAAGAAAGTCGTAAGTTTTCATATACCGTTTAATGGCAACTGAATCCTGTACTAGTGCCAAGACTACTGGGAGCTTGAGGGCTATATGCCCGAATTTGAAAAACAACAACGAACACTTGCCGGTTGCATCGCTGGGAAATGAACCTGAATGAACGGGACACGCTTGAATGGAACTATGGTTTGCGATGAATGATGGGCTTTACTTCTGTTTTATGCTTGATGCTTGTCTTTTAGTGTCTTACACAGCGCATACAGTAAACTTCAGGATCTGTTTATCGGGCCGGTTATACAACGAAAGCTGCACCGGCTTCGTCAAAATGTCACACAAGTTGTAACCTGACCAATTATCCAGGTATCTGCATGTGAGGCCCCAAAGGGTAGGGTTTTTCAGCCGTTTGGGTCATAAAAAGGGTATCCATTTTGGCCATTTTGGTTATAAATTGGGTATGGTGTTAGCCCTCTAGTCTTGAGTTGGGTATGTTCCTAAGCAGAAGCTACTTTTTCATCATTATCAATAAGACCTTCAACAAAAGCCCCTCATAACGTATGTTTAGGGCAACTGTGTCAGCCGCAACGGTCATAAATAGGCTATCGAATTTTTGGTCAGGTCATAAATAGGGTAGCAAAAAACGCAGATTTTGGTCATAAAGAGGGTAAGGGTTTTGGGAAGTGGGCCGCACACCCCCACTCAACTTTTCTGGAAGTACCCTTCCCCCCCCCTCCCCCCCTGGGCTAATTACCAGGGGCCGAGGGCAAACTCCTACCCCGCGCGCGCCGATCATTAGATTTGGCAAGATTTTCTCATTTCAATATTGATAATGAAAAAGCCACCCATTAATTTTTTGGACTAGTGCAATCTTTTCAGTATGACCGAACGACGACAATCATTGGACCTTTTCAATTTTTATCTACCTTTCCTCGGAAAAATGTAAGGAGTTGCTAATACACGAGGGCGGAGGAAGCAGACATGGACCTAAAATTCACTTTTCCTTTCCCGTTATCAGCCGTTCGTTTTTCATAGAAACCACAATGGAAGAAAATCAAAAGATGGCACCAAGAAACCTTCCAAAAACCGTCCATATTGAAGCGCGTGCAGATGTTGAGAGGCCGATTTCTCACTTTGTGTTTATAGGACTACTACCCTTCCCATTTTTTCTGACGACACCAGAATTATTGGCCATAAAAATAGTTTGTCTTTGATTTTTCCGCCTCGCGAAACATATATTTAAGTAATGGGACATGCACTCTTACTGGTATGGGACTCAAGTGACGGTGTGGACTTTGAACGTAATTGTCTTAAAATGCAATAGGCTTTTTTATTAAAGGTGTTATATCGCATCCGGCATACGTCAGTGTTACATCCTCATGCTGTCTGTAAAAATCATAATAGCCCGAAGAAAATACATATTTGAGAACATTTCTACATATACAATGTATAGCGAGCATTAACATATGTGAATTAAAAGTAGTGTTAATACAGACTTATATTCATAACCATCACTGAATAGGACCTAGCAGCAATAAAACAAAAGATGCGATTGAACCCTTTCGCCCGTAGTTCAGCAAACACCACTGGCCGTATTTTTTTTTACAACAGAAAAGGTTTGGTGACAGTTACACTATGACTTGACGCTACACTGAGATTGACGAGCTACTGAATCTATTTATAACACTCTTTATCCATGTCCTTTAGCTTACAAGTTCATTAAAGAAGACTTTCGCTCTCTGGTTTTGAGTCGAATTTCAAAATGATCTCACATGGCCTTGAGCATCGTGATATTGAATCCCATGGTCGGAGCTTATCGTTTAAAATCAAGAGCTCCTGCTCAGGGATGGAGGAGCGTATTTTGAATTGGGGGGTGGGGGGGGGGCTTACAAGCGAGCGCCATAGGCGCTTACTTGTAGGGGGTCTGGAGATATTTGTAACATTATTATTTCAAGTAATTTTGGCTTGAAATTGGGTTGAATAAAGCCCCCTCCCATCTCCCCCGGCTCCGACGTCCCTACTGCATTTGAAACAAGTTGACAATTATACCCCATTAATGACCAAATCGGCTGAAAAACCAGACCCTTTGGGACCGCCCATACTTACATAGCCCATATAAGGGAGTACTCTCCGGGCACCAACGCTTGAGTCCCATACCAGTAAGAGTGCATGTCCCATTACTTAAATACATGTTTCGCCAGGCGGAGAAATCAAAGACAAACTATTTTTATGGCCAATAATTCTGGTGTCGTCAGAAAAAATGGGAAGGGTAGTAGTCCTATAAACAAAAAGTGAGAAATCGGCCTCTCAACATCTGCACGCGCTTCAATATGGACGGTTTTTGGAAGGTTTCTTGGTGCCATCTTTTGATTTTCTTCCATTGTGGTTTCTATGAAAAACGAACGGCTGATAACGGGAAAGGAAAAGTGAATTTTAGGTCCATGTCTGCTTCCTCCGCCCTCGTGTATTAGCAACTCCTTACATTTTTCCGAGGAAAGGTAGATAAAAATTGAAAAGGTCCAATGATTGTCGTCGTTCGGTCATACTGAAAAGATTGCACTAGTCCAAAAAATTAATGGGTGGCTTTTTCATTATCAATATTGAAATGAGAAAATCTTGCCAAATCTAATGATCGGCGCACGCGGGGTAGGAGTTTGCCCTCGACCCCTGGTAATTGGCCCAGGGGGGGGGGGGGGGGGGTACTTCCAGAAAAGTTGAGTGGAGGTGTGCGGCCCACTTCCCAAAACCCTTACCCTCTTTATGACCAAAATCTGCGTTTTTTTGCTACCCTATTTATGACATGACCAAAAATTCGATAGCCTATTTATGACCGTTGCGGCTGACACAGTTGCCCTAAACATACGTTATGAGGGGCTTTTGTTGAAGGTCTTATTGATAATGATGAAAAAGTAGCTTCTGCTTAGGAAAATACCCAATTCAAGACTAGAGGGCTAACACCATACCCAATTTATAACCAAAATGGCCAAAATGGATACCCTTTTTATGACCCAAACGACTGAAAAACCCTACCCTTTGGGGCCTCACATGCAGATACCTGGATAATTGGTCAGGTTACAACTTGTGTGACATTTTGACGAAGCCGGTGCAGCTTTCGTTGTATAACCGGCCCGATAAACAGATCCTGAAGTTTACTGTATGCGCTGTGTAAGACACTAAAAGACAAGCATCAAGCATAAAACAGAAGTAAAGCCCATCATTCATCGCAAACCATAGTTCCATTCAAGCGTGTCCCGTTCATTCAGGTTCATTTCCCAGCGATGCAACCGGCAAGTGTTCGTTGTTGTTTTTCAAATTCGGGCATATAGCCCTCAAGCTCCCAGTAGTCTTGGCACTAGTACAGGATTCAGTTGCCATTAAACGGTATATGAAAACTTACGACTTTCTTCTTCTCCTAGTGCTACCTCTGCGGCAGAACTTATTGAAGGGTCAGGACGACGGCCACGGTTAATTTCTGCAGACCGGCGCCATTATTTACTTTTGGAGTCGCGCAAGTCTTGAGAATTGATCAACTTTAACGCAACCTTCACCTCAAAACTGGATGTAGAGTGTACACAAGTATTAAAGGAAGCTATTTGCCACTACTCAGAAGTTCAACAAACGAACCTGAAGGGAAGAAGATTTATTTTCACCGGGTGCTAGGGTTATGCAAATGAGCTTTGACACGAGCGATAGCTATGTAAACATACTGACTGTGGCAGATTTTAATCTGTTCTCGCGTGCAATCCAATGAGATACCCGCCGGTTTGAACTTATAGAATGGTTTATTAAGGTATGAAATTTACTGTGGTGTGCTTTTTAGGCTTCATTTAGACCCAACTTTTGAGATTTTCCCCGTCAAATTTGGCTAAATTTTAGTAGGTGATCAAAGGCCTCGGAGTAGGGTATCTTCCAGCCTCGCTGGTAAGCTTCGAATTTTTCGAAAAGTTTCCATATTTCGTCAGGCAAAGTAATGAATGTACCTTAAAATTCGCATGAAAACGAATTTCCGTGAGCTGCATTTTAGGCGACGTAGCATGCTTCACAAAATCGGTGAATTTTACCTTTCTGATCACGGTCGGCAACCTCAGTTTGGCCAAAATTCAATTTTGGCTCGTGGCAAAGCAAAAAGAAGGAATTGGAAAATAATAAATTGCTTTTTTTATATATATGTGTCAAACCCTTTTCACTGACAAAAAATGAAGGAAAATGATTTTTGGTCCCGAAGTCGAGTGGACCGCTTTTAGCGGGACTGCCACTTAATACTCTTATCATGGCCACCTGCATATGATCCGACAGTCATGACAGGTCGGGCTAATTAGAGCTAACTAAAATTACACTGAACAACCTGGAGTGACAACAACTCGTTTTCTGCTTTATTAGAACGCAGAATTCTGATCTACAAACACTAAGCTGAGGTACTTACTGTATAGAGATTTATTTTCTTTTTTCTTTCTTTTTACACTTATGACCTCGCTTAGCTAAAGTTGGTGATGGAGAGCTGTTTTTCGTTGGCTACAGTGCAGCTACATTCTAAGCATGATAAGTTCTAGGAGATCGGTCACTTGGAATGACATACAAAATCCAACCTCTGCCGTTAGTATTTTGCATGGGATTTCCAGAAACTTAAGGGGCTCAGTCTCGGCATTTTGTGTTATTTTGACCACTTACAAAATTATCTTTAAGGTGAAAGAAAACAGAAAATTGTAGTTTACTGAAACACCAAAGAGATAATAATTTACCATAAAGAAACAAGGATGGTCATGATGGAGAAGATGAACACGGATTGCAAACGACCAACATGAAAATATTTAGGCTAAACTTCTCAAGATGAGAAACCGTGACGTAGCTCCTTTAAAAAAACTTTTCGTTGCTGGGTACGTTATTTTGATTTGCCGCGAAATGAATGTCTGGCGCCTCATGATGTGTGGTATCAAAGTGATACAGGAAATTGTTTTGAGCATGTCTTGAATCAGTTCTCAATAGTAAACGTTTCATTATTCACTGATTATTCGAGTGATGGCTTCATATTACACTCGAATCAAAACGGTGTGCATAGGCCGCCAGACGCGCGAGGTCAGAAAACAAATATATTATTGTCTGTTATCTTAATCTTAATCTGTTAGAGCAGGATATTTAGCCGATGGGTTGTATAAAAGCTTCTATCTGCTCAAGATATATTCGTTAATGTGAAATGTTCTCACCGCAATCCCTTTGAGGCGCGGGCGGAGAATATCAGCTAATATCGAGGATGTGTGCGTTTCTCTGTGTAAAGCTTGGTTTAAACAGGTGTTCACTTAAAAATCGTTCTGTCATATAGTGTAGAGATGAATACAAAGGTTTTGTAGCTTCGGGTTGTTCAGGAAGGAAAAAACAAACTCTCCGTCGCCATCATTTTTTGTATAAGTTACAATTTTAATATATCAAAATTGGCATGTTAACACTACGGGGACCGTTGACAACGGCCTAACAATAGATTTGCCCAAATTGAATAGTTTAGATGCATGGTTAAACTAAGGATTCCGCTAATACTGAAATATACCATTTGTTGGTGTCAGTTTTTACTCGTGGATATGTCTATATCCACGGTATAATGAAAGGGGTTTTGCCTGCGAATGAGTCACCTACTCATTTGTAACCGGAGGACATACTGAATTTGAACATTAGTAGGTAATATTTGCACTGGTGTTAGGCCTACTTCACACTAGCGACATAACTGCGTATTCGCTTTATGTCGGTAATACGAACATCGACATATAAAGGCATAATAAAAATATCCTTATGTTGTTTTGTTCATGCTGTTTTGTTGCTAATATGTCAAAATGTGAACATGTTCACACTACAAACATAACGAGGTGACGTCCTTCTTATGGCGTTATGTTTATGCCGTTATGTAGACTTGCTACCAGTCGGCCTTCGCTTAATTAGTCATCGCCCTCGAGCGAAACGAGAGACAGATTTTTGAGCGACGAAGTCGCTGATTGAACAATAACTAATGGCGGTTAAAAAAGATAATTTGCATATTGTTAGTTACACGCACTCATCGGGTCTTCTCTGACATCCATTTCTCTTCTGATCTAATTAGCAAATAGTATTTTATCTAAAAACAATGCGTTATCGGCAGGTTACACCAGGGAATTTTAAATTATCTGAAAGGTTCGCAGCTAAAGCATCTGAACTATGTAAACAGCTACGAATAGCTTTGAGATAACCAGCAAGCAAGATCAATTGTTTCTAAGACCTGCTTGTTTTTTTTGTTTTTTGTTTTAATTTTTGTTTTCGTTTTTGTTTTCTTGTTCTTTAACTTTTGTTTTGTTTTGTTTTTGTTTTTACTTCTTTTTTCGTTTCTTAAAGTTTTGTTTCGTCTTTGTTTTTCATTGTCGTCTTCGTTTTTTTTTTTTTTTTCTGTTCAAAAAAAGAATAAAACGCAAACAAAAATTAAAAACAAGAACGAAAACAAAAATGCAAAAGGTTAAGGGAGTGTAGACCATCGATCATGCTTTGCTGGCAGTATCCATGACCTGACCGTTGTGTTTTGCTCGTCAAGCGTAATCACACATCGGTTACTATAATCTCTACTACTACTTTATTGCTTGTTCACTTGTCTCAGGAGAAGAATATAGCAAGTACAAAGGTCACAAAGATTGCAAGTAAAGTCAAGGATTTTTTCTTCATCTTCTTTTTCTTCTTACTCTTTGGGTTTTAATATTGTGTGAATAGTTCGTTAACTTGTAAGAAGCTGTTGAAAGGTCGTTGTATAAATAAAAGCATATCATTTTCAGAGCTCTCAAGCCTCACGCAAACGAATGTAATCTTATGCTCTTAAAGCGAACTAATTATTTCAAGGAGCCCGCAAGAGTAGCCTTATTTGTGTTGAAAGTCTGCCTACGGCCCTGAACTTCTACTGGTTTCGAAAGCAACGAAGGAATTATTTTCACACTCTACGATGATCGTTTTGTTGTTTGCGTGTTCTGTGTTTTATTGTTTGAGGTTTTCGTGTTTGAGTGTGATATAAACTCGACAAATGTAGACATATTGCATGTGAGCTCCTTTTGGCGAAGGGAAAATATTAGAAGGGACCCAAAAAACAAAAATGAAAACAAAACTTAAAAGAAAAAACAAACACAAACATTAAAAAAATTAAAATGGTTGGTGACCCTTGTGAGCTGCCGTATTAAGAATCATGAAGCATGCTACATTACTTGAATGTGTTGGATGTAAGAGAGCCAGGTAAAAATAATTGCCAACCGGCGGTTTTCGGCACTTTTAACTGAATTCTTAGCGAGGTTGTTAAAAGGTTGTTAAAAGGTTGTTAAGAAGTACACGAACTAGACTTCACGTTTTCAGGAATAGCCCCAGTTTAGTTAGGAAACAATTAATTCGTGTTTGATGTCTAACCTAAAGGAATGCTTCACAGTTCAACTACAAGAACGTGATACCGAAAACATCTGGATTATTCTCAACTATGTAAACACAGATATCAAGAGGTTTTAACCTCGGCTATTATATGTAACCACTCTAGCTTGAAATGTGTTACTAGTATACTTTAAGGGTAGTGAATATAGCCAAAAGAATGATGAAATAATAACAGCAAACAGTAACAGCAGTTTGCTTTAGGTGACCACGGTCAGTAAAGGAGAGGTTTTTTTGCCGGAATACAGAAACAGCTGTCTTCAACTGACATATTAAAGTATCATGGTAGGTGGATTGACAGTGTTTGGAAATCGCGCTCTTACGCTGGCGCTTTGAAAGAAAAGCACATCAACCTATACATTTTCTGAAAACTTAATAGTTATAGAATACAATCATTTCTCTTAAATTTTCTAAGAAGCTATTGTCGCAGTGATATCAAAAGAAATACCCAGAACCACGGTTTGGCTTAAAGTGGTTCACTTTCGCACGTGAATTATCGGAGCGGTGCAATTGACATCGGGTGTCGGCGATTTTTCAGATATGGGTTGGGTTTTTTTCTACACGCTTAAAGTTTGATATTCTCAATGCTGACGTTTCCTTCTACTAAAGAGGCCATAACTTTGAAGCGGAATCGAAATTACACAAAGCCCGACACTCTTTTTCGAAGAAGGTATGATTAGCTGTTAAACATCCCCTCTACACTGACAGATGTCGGCATGGGTCAGTTTGCTACAACAATGGTTATGACAACTTGAAATAAACAGATGTCTACAGTTCTGGCGCGGAATCCCGTCGCAGTGAAATCGTCCGAGAAGCAACAAAATGACTGGGACCTTTATACAGGTTTGTATTGTAAGTGCCGTCGATCGGCGACATTGGTATTATGTTGCTCAAGGTTAGGCTTCTTCGTTCTCCAGACATTTTTTGAAACCATGCCTGGTGAAGCCAAAAAGAGGAAATCTCGAGATCCACATCGTCTACATCTATATCTGCGCTTGACTCCTCTCTCCTTGTTGAAGTTTCGGAATCGCGTCCGTTCTCCAGCAACTTCGTGCGACTAGGACTTGTTGTAGTTTGTCCTTCAGCTTCATTGGAGGGACTAGCGTCCTCGAGTTCCTTCAACCACTCTTCTTGGTTACACTGCGGACAGTGCGACTCCCCGGGGGGGGGGGACACAGCCATATATGGGGTATATAGGTATGTGCCGCTTTGAAGGGTATGGTTTTCAAGCAGTTTACTTTAGCATAGGGTATATAAATCAGAGCGTTTGGGTCTAGGATAGGGTTTAATTTTTCAAAAAACTGACTAGTTGGTTGAAGACTCTATCTAGACTAAGGAAACCAGGAATTGCCACTACAAAATATAAAAAAAAAAAAACTCAGCAAATCGGCAAGTTTAAATTTACGCAAATCAGCTTCAACAGTGTCGATAGATGGGGGGATTTAGGGATTTTACTCTAGTATATGGTAGCAAAATTCAGTTGAACTAGCTCTGCCTATAGGCTAAGGGTTCCAGGGTCCCAGCGGCACATCCCAAGCCAGAAATTCCCAAAGTAGCACCCACCCCCCCCCCCCCCCGCCTCCACGGGCTGCGACCCACGGTCCCTCAGAGCCAAAGATCTTGTTCTACCAGATTTTGGCCTCTTCGGCTTCTACGAAGACGAAAATGGGCAATAAGTTTTCTTGCGTTTTCGTCCTAACACAAAGAAAATTTGACAAGAACGAAAGCTAACTTGGGATGAAACAACCAAATCGAGAACAGTTCGCGTATCACTTTACACGTGACAACTGGCGGTGAATTTTAATTAGAGGGCGCCGTAATGGGTTAATGAGATTTCCCTTTATCTTAAAAGTAAAAAAAGCTTTTTTTCCCCATTCTTTTTGCAAAATATTTATCTCAGGCTTCTCCATTTGAAAAGCAAACAAAAAAACAAACAAACAAACAAACAAAACAAAACAAAAAAAAGAGAGAGACTTTCGCATTTTTCGTAAAAATCCACCTACCATGATACCTTCGCGCCAATTGTTTCTGCGCATCCTTACTGCACGCGCAAATTCACACGCCCCGTCATGCATCGATGCGCGCGCTAAGTAATAATATAAACAATCATAGGGCAATTTCGAGGAAAAGGTTGTTATTCATCGTAGTAGATGCAATAGTAAAGTGTATTATCGGTTGTCTCACGATGTAGTCACTTGAGATGTAGATCGCGATGTTTCGACTGCTTACTTCTAGTCTTCTTCAGGCGATAAGGTCGACTGATTGTACGGTATCATTTATATCACAAAGATCGGCTGTGATTGCTGCATTTCGATCCTCCTATTGTTCCATTGTTCCGGCGAGTAGCTGTTCCCTCAGTGGTCCGCTGTTGTACCGTTCTCCTGTTGTTGTGTTTCTTGATTGTGGGTATCCATGCTTCAGGAATTTCAATTCCACTATCCCTATTGATGTTGTTAGGGTGAAGTCTGATGTGAATAGCTCCCTTGACCCTACGTGTGTACCAGTGAGGATCTCGATCAATAAACTTGACCTCATTCCAGATAGGATAGTGGCCAGTCTCGTGGGTGTGTTCAGAAACGGCGGAGGTCTGGGTACGGGCGAGTCGTATATCCCTGTCGTGTGTATTGATCCTCTCCTGCATAGATCTCCCTGTTTCCCCGATGTAGACTTTGCCGCACTCACAGGGAATCCTGTAGACAACACCATCTTGTTTAGCCGGATTGACGGTGTCCTTTGGTCGCACTAAGTGTGACCGAAGTGTCGTGTCGGACTTAAAGACGGTGCGAATGCCTTGTTGTTCTAGGCAGCGGCGGAGAGACTCCGAAACTCCTTGGACATAAGGTAAAACGGCGGTGGATCTAAATTCCGCGACAGGCTCTCATCTTGGGGTTGTTCGTGCCTTTGTGATCTTCTGTACAAAAGAGGAGGGATATCCGTTAGAAACAATTACAGATGACAGATGTTTCTTCTCTTCAGCGATTACTGATGGTTTGGTCACGAGACGTTTAGCCCGGTCGTACAGACACTTCACAATACCGCGCTTTACTGACTGAGGGGTGGTGTGAATCATACGCTAGGTACTGATCAGTATGTGCTGGTTTCCTGTAGACACTGGTGGTAAGGCGGCCATCAGGTTCTTTGTAAACTGAAGTGTCGAGAAAGGCGATCTTGTTGTTGTTCTCGATCTCCATGGTGAAACGGATTGATGGTTGTTGACTGTTCAGGTGTTGCAGGAAGACGTCAACTCTATCCCGATCCAGGATGGTGAAAGTATCATCTACGTAGCGTTTCCAGATCTTAGGCTTGCAAGGTGCAAACTCTATTGCTTGTTCTTCAAATATCTCCATCTAGAGATTAGCAATAACCGCGGATACAGGGCTCCCCATGGCTGCGCCGTCTCGTTGTTCGTAAATCGATCCGTTGTACTGGAAGTACGTAGATCTTAATACGAAATCCAAGAGGTGCGCGATTTGAACTGGTGTAAGTGTCGTACGGTCAGCCAGGCCTGCGTCGTTCTCCATTTTTTTGTAGCGCGGCTTGCACGGCGCCCTCGATCGGTACGTTGGTAAACCGTGACTCTACGTCGAAAGACATCATGATCTCGTGGTCCTGGATCGCTTCACTGGCGATGGTGGAGGCGAAGTCAGTTGAGTTCTTCACTGTGAAGCTCCAGTTACCTGCCAGGGGAGATAATACGTTAGCCAAGAAAGCAGACAGGTCGTATGCAAAGGTGTTGACACACGACGCAATTGGCCTAAGCGGTGTGTCGGCCTTGTGGATCTTCGGCAAACCATAGATTCTAGGTGGTTGTTTGTGTCGGGGTCTGATCTTATTATAAAACGCCTCCGATATGTGCCCACTCCGTTTCAGGGTCTAAATTTCGCCGTGATTCCTACGAGCGTCCCAGCCACCGAGATCATCGCCAAGATTGAGTCAGCAGTCAGGCCACTAGATGCGGAGCGAGCAGACACAGTCAGGAGATCCGTCAACACCATCCTTCAACAGGCACAATCACCCACGCCCAACATCACGAAGGAACAGCAGGAGGCCCTTAAAGGCCTAAAAGAGGACAACTCCATCACCGTCCTTGCGGCCGATAAAGGTCGCGCCAGCGTAATCCTGGACGCTGACAAATACCACGCAAAAATATGAGCGCTAATTCATTCCGGACCGCACCAGGTGCTCTACAAAGATCCGGCAGACCGCTTGACCCTGAAGCTATCTGAGAAGCTGCTAACCCTGAAACGAACCGGGCACATATCGGAGGCGGTTTATAATAAGATCAGACCCCGACACAAACAACCACCTAGAATCTATGGTTTGCCGAAGATCCACAAGGCCGACACACCGCTTAGGCCAATTGCGTCGTGTGTCAACACCTTTGCATACGACCTGTCTGCTTTCTTGGCTGACGTATTATCTCCCCCGGCAGGTAACTGGAGCTTCACAGTGAAGAACTCAACTGACTTCGCCTCCACCATCGCCAGTGAAGCGATCCAGGACCACGAGATCATGATGTCTTTCGACGTAGAGTCACGGTTTACCAACGTACCGATCGAGGGCGCCGTGCAAGCCGCGCTACAAAAAAATGGAGAACGACGCAGGCCTGGCTGACCGCACGACACTTACACCAGTTCAAATCGCGCACCTCTTGGATTTCGTATTAAGATCTACGTACTTCCAGTACAACGGATCGATTTACGAACAACGAGACGGCGCAGCCATGAGAAGCCCTGTATCCGCGGTTATTGCTAATCTCTAGATGTAGATATTTGAAGAACAAGCAATAGAGTTTGCACCTTGCAAGCCTAAGATCTGGAAACGCTACGTAGATGATACTTTCACCATCCTGGATCGGGATAGAGTTGACGTCTTCCTGCAACACCTGAACAGTCAACAACCATCAATCCGTTTCACCATGGAGATCGAGAACAACAACAAGATCGCCTTTCTCGACACTTCAGTTTACAAAGAACCTGATGGCCGCCTTACCACCAGTGTCTACAGGAAACCAGCACATACTGATCAGTACCTAGCGTATGATTCACACCACCCCTCGGTCAGTAAAGCGCGGTATTGTGAAGTGTCTGTACGACCGGGCTAAACGTCTCGTGACCAAACCATCAGTAATCGCTGAAGAGAAGAAACATCTGTCATCTGTAATTGTTTCTAACGGATATCCCTCCTCTTTTGTACAGAGGATCACAAAGGCACGAACAACCCCAAGATGAGAGCCTGTCGCAGAATTTAGATCCACCGCCGTTTTACCTTATGTCCAAGGAGTTTCGGAGTCTCTCCGCCGCTGCCTAGAACAACAAGGCATTTGCACCGTCTTTAAGTCCGACACGACACTTCGGTCACACTTAGTGCGACCAAAGGACACCGTCAATCCGGCTAAACAAGATGGTGTTGTCTACAGGATTCCCTGTGAGTGCGGCAAAGTCTACATCGGGGAAACAGGGAGATCTATGCAGGAGAGGATCAATACACACGACAGGGATATACGACTCGCCCGTACCCAGACCTCCGCCGTTTCTGAACACACCCACGAGACTGGCCACTATCCTATCTGGAATGAGGTCAAGTTTATTGATCGAGATCCTCACTGGTACACACGTAGGGTCAAGGAAGCTATTCACATCAGACTTCACCCTAACAACATCAATAGGGATAGTGGAATTGAAATTCCTGAAGCATGGATACCCACAATCAAGAAACACAACAACAGGAGAACGGCACAACAGCGGACCACTGAGGGAACAGCTACTCGCCGGAACAATGGAACAATAGGAGGATCAAAATGCACCAATCACAACCCACCTTTGTGATATAAATGATACCGTGCAATCAGTCGACCTTATCGCCTGAAGAAGACTAGCAGTAAGCAGTCGAAACATCGCGATCTACATCTCAAGTGACTACATCGTAAGACAAACGACAATACACTTTATTAATGATAGGGAAGATGGTCATTTCTATAGCTTTGCCTGGATATTTTAAAGATCTTGAACGTTCGGTGACCCCATTTGTCTTGTGGTGGATCATTTTCTCTACCGATTTTCCACGTTTGGCGAAAACATGAAGAAAATCTATCAATTAGAAGTTCGAATTTTTTGCAAAATGCACCATTGAATTCCGTTATTTTAAGCTATTCATTTATCTGTGCGGCGGTTTCAAACGCCTCCGG
Source organism: Orbicella faveolata (assembly GCF_042242905.1). Classification (NCBI taxonomy): domain Eukaryota; kingdom Metazoa; phylum Cnidaria; class Anthozoa; order Scleractinia; family Merulinidae; genus Orbicella; species Orbicella faveolata. The sequence goes on along the minus strand of NW_028301578.1, from coordinate 4,079,182 downwards.
GAAAGGGAAATCAGTGGCTACTTCCATATCTACGAATTAATGACAGTTCCACTTTAATTTTAGTTTATTGATCAGTCGTAGCAGAGCTTGGATCAAGAACAGTACTGTTAGCTGCGCTTCTGTCTCGTTATTCGAAATAATTTGTAACATTTTCGTCGCAGCCCGTTAAAAGGCCTTTCATCACACTTCACATCTCTTTACTTAGCATAGACTTTCCAAAGACAGTGAATTATATTCAGATGAAACGTACTGGAACAGTTAAAAAGCTTGCGAGACCGAGTGTTTGGTGAATGTTTAACTACTTGGCTGTGATACTGAAGGAGGTATTTGCTCTCAAAAACTACAGAAAATCTCGGTGGTAAATGTTCTAATGAACTAAAGTACTCTGTAAAATATTAATTATTTAAAACCTTCTCAAACAAAAACGTATTTAATACATCGGTTCAACTTACTACAAATCATGTCATGTACTTCCAATATTCAGAAATGATATCTTTGTAGCTTGATAAGAAACTGGTGTCTTATGCTAATTAGGCTAACATCGTAAACAATATTTCAAGGAAGCGAGCGGAATTGAAACGAGGGTCCTGTGGTAAGAAGGTGAATAACCACCCCCTCCCACCATCACCCTCCACCCGTGTCGAAGAGAATAGCAAACATCCACCACCACTGGGATCAAGTAAAAACTCGCAAAATTTCAAAACCACCGTAAAAATTACTTTTTTGTGTTTTCGACCTTAAAACGTTTAGTTTTAAGAAGTTCCTTCACTTTGAAAACATTTTTTGTTTTGTTTTAATTCACAGAACATGACAGACGATAATACCATCGTACTGTCTCTGACCGTGCTTTATGCCATAACAATGCTCGTAGCTTTGGTTGGTAACACACTGCTGATCTACATCGTGTGGAAGAAACCAAGAACAAGAAATCTGACAAGTTTCATGTTTGTTAACATGGCGGTGGCTGATTTGATGGTTGTTGTGTTTCAGATGCCTGTCAGCATTACTCACTTTTATGTCTCTGGAAGCTCTGAGTTTCTTCAGGTTTTTAGCTGCAGGTTTCTCTACTATGCTGTTTATGTCTCGACGATCGCCTCCATTTTCTGCCTTACTGTAATAGCATTTGATCGATACTTTGCTGTTGTGCATCCTTTCCGGCGGAGCATTTGGTTCAGGAAGCCTAAGATCATTACGCCAATTATTTGGATCTCATCCATGGCCTTGATGTCAATCGTACCAGTTGCTTTCAAGCTCATCCGAGGCAAGTGTCGAATTAAGGGATCTCTAATTTTGCCCTTCTATGCTTACTTTTTTGCTGTCGGCTTCCTCCTGCCCCTCGCTGTGATCTCAGTTCTGTACACCCAAGTTGCTCGAAAACTGTGGTTCCATGAAGTGCCCGTGGATCATAACGTAAGTGAAAATCAACGAGAACAGGAAATCCCCAAGAAGAAAGTCATCCGAATGCTCATCATTATTGTGGTGGTGTTTGCACTCTGCTGGCTTCCAGTGCACGTCTATCAGATGGACGAAGGTGTGAGCTTCGGCGTGAGTGGGCGTGGGGCGATGTGGGATCCTTATGTAATTATCTACATTTGCTACTGGTTCAGCCAGGCTAACAGCGCCATAAACCCTTGGTTGTATATTGGTCTGAACGGAAAGATGAAAGCAGCTTTTAAAAACATGATCCTATGCCGCGACGAGGAAATCACTGGTCGAGGACAAGTGACCTTAACCACCACTAGAAGAAGCAGAGGGAGTTCCACACTGCAATCCATGTTGGAAGCCAGAGTGTAAATAACAGTTCGTTCTTCACTCCAAAGGAGTTGCACAAAGAACGCTTTGTTAAAAGCCAAAATGTAAAAAAATAGTTTGTTTTTCAACCCAAGCGAGTTCTACAAAGAACTAAACGCTGGAAACGAAAATGTAAGTTATATAGTTTGTCCTTCATGCAAAGTGGGTTCTTCCAAGTACTCCTAGGTGGAAGCTTAAGTGTAAATACCAGTGCCCGTTTGTTCTTGACGAATTTGCTTTCGTCTTACTTCATTTCTAATAACGCTCCTTACCATAAATACTCACTGTGATTGGGTGCTATTAAGTTTATGTCGAATTTGTCGATAGCAGTATCTTACAAAGTCTCGCACTAAAACAAGTGCGGTACACACCTGACATGGCATGTACCTCATTCGTTTACAGCTGTTCATTACCAGTAGTTTAACCAGTGTCATTTGCAAGAGATTAGCCTCTTAGTTGAAAAACGTTTCAACAAGGAGGGGTGCTCCAGAAGCGCTTCCCAGCGAAGCATTTCACTATCCTAACTAGACGCTCTAAGCGCGTTTACTCGGGCTTCGTACCACAGTATCAAATCGTACTTTACAAAAACGCGTATTGGACACGATGAAAGGAAATTAAAGAGTCAGGATTTTTTAGTACAAGAGGTCCGCTTAGATATTTACTATTCAAGTTGCTTCGTTGAGTGTGTCCTCCTCATCCTATCGAAAGTTTTGAGTTTAAACCATTTTGATTCAGGAATGAAGCACAGCTGTCTACGCACTGATGGAGAAGTTGTTTGCAAAAAAAATTTCGAGGTCTTTTTACAACTTATGGCGATTACTTTGTACATGCTAGCAGAAATTGTACGAAGTTTGTTTACTTGTCGTGACGATCCGAGTAAATTGTGTAGCTGAACATCTTTGCCGTGTTGCGATCTTAAACCCTTTTCAAGAGTCATATCTGCTTTGGAGAGCGGATAATCCCTTTCGACAGAGCCAAAACGAATCACGATAAACTCCTTTGCGAAAACAACAGTCCTGTGACTAGGCTTAAATTGCATTGCACATAATTTGCATAAACTTTCAAGTTGTGTATTTTGCGGATAACTTCCAAGAATTTGCGACCCTTAACGCAGTTTATGAAGAAATATTCAAGCTACATATTTTTATTGAATCAAGGCAGGAGTATGAAAAAGACTCTCATTTATAAGGGACTGCCTATTTTTTTGCCAGTGTTTTCGTAGATTGAACTCATACCGCAATCGGCTCAGTTGTTACCTCACGAGAACGTTTTGAGCGTGAACTTTGCTTACCTGGCTGGCTTTCAAGCAATATAATTCGTGGACCGACCCTTTCTGAAAACGATCGGCATCTTTGTATGTGTGATGAACGTATAAGGCGCGATTCTTGCCAAAACTTTCTTCGCAAAACACCGCATTCTGTCACGAGGAGCGAGCAATGCCGCGTTTCTCATCCCCAGTTTTTATGGTCTACGCATGGAACACCTGGGACCATGACCCTCTTTTGGCGACCAAAACGCTTGCATTTTATGACTCGGGCTTTCCTACGGAAGCCCGAGTAATAACAGATAGAGAGATATTACTCAGCGGACAACTACTGGGGTAAAAACCTCGCGGAACTTTGTCATCCAATCAGAAATAAAGCTAAAACCAAGCATGACACGCTCGCACACCTTTTCCCGCCTTTTAAGTCGGCTACGTGTCTTGGCTTTGAGTTTTAATTGGTTCACTGGAGTGACTACTTTAGTTTTGTTGTTTTACGACTTTCGAAGAAAAACTACAAATAGTCTTAGTAAATGTGTCATCTAGCTTGTCTACAAAAGCTTTCGTTTTAGTTAAATGTCAAATAAAATACTAGAATAGTCAGTACAAGTAAATGCCTAATTTTGTAATTAACAGGTGACGGTTTTGCATATCTGATCTTGATTAGCATAGATTTTTACGATTTTATTTCTCCGCCTGCTCCTAAATTTTGGTGTCGATCGAAAATGTAAATCAAAGAATCAAGACAGTGTTTGACCACATTTCCAAAGGCCTCGAAGTTCGTCAAAAATACTCCGCTATGCGTCTATTTTAACCCTCTTTTGGTGTTTGGATATGTGGTCAAATACGGTCGTTTTTGCCTGATATATTACAAATTGTTTATAGGTGCTGATGACATGACGTGCATAACGGATTAAAAATAAAGACATGGTTTATCCCTACGATAACCACCAACGTTTCTGATTCCAACTGCGACTGTGCTTACGTGGGCGCATGCAGTTTTAACATGTGTTGATAATGGATATTAAAAGAAGTAAATAAATGGCTATCGTTTCCTGCGAATTTACTGTGTGTACCCTCGCGTGTTCCAGGAGGCGTTTCACATGCATTCTGCTAAGCGAGCTGCAAACGCCTCCGTGTTCTGAAGGTGATATGGAAATATGACTTATAGAAGGTTTGCTAGTTTCCGATGCTCAAAGAAATCTCGAAAGACATCCACATTAAATTTTTCGCAGACCAAGTCACAGCTGTGGATGTCTTGTAATCGAAAACCGCCATTTTCAGTGCCGAACAACTCAGTTTTGGAATCTCTACGGCTGAACGGAACGTTATTGCCAGTTCTGACATATTCGAATTCGATCTTAACTTTCCGGAATTGAACTTAACTTCACCACTTTCTTTCTTAGATACATACGGTATCTCAAGTTGTGCATGAAGTACATCGGTGCATCACTGGCCAACAAAATGCTTGTTGACAGATGTTATTTTATCGTTTAACGCCACGAGAGCTAAGAAGTGAAACCTACGAAGAAAAGAGTTAAATAATTCGAAACAAAGCAATTTTTTGTCACTAAAAACTTGTGTAAAGCTTGAATAATCGAATTTCACTCGCTGTATTTTCTAAATCAAAAAGGATTCATACGCCATGACTCTTCCAAAATAGCAACTTACAAATCCAATGTACCGTATGTATCTATTTTGTAGACAACGTGATAAACACGATTTGGTCATGCTCAACTTCTTTGAACGTTTTTAATGTAAATGGCCTACTGATGATTTGCCTCAGACATTGCCAATACGAATATCAATGTCCAAGCTCATGACAGTTAGAGATTTCTCTTCACCTCGTGCTTAGGTGACAGATGTAACTTGTATTTGCTTCGAGTGTCCATTCCTGGGTTCTCAGTAAATGCAAGGCCATGTAAAAGGGAAAAAAATTAAAAATAACAAAAACATCAAAAATAATCAGCCATAAATGATTGAACAATAACATCCAAGAGTAAACTAGAGTAGTAAATTTCTGTTTGAGATAACAACTCAAGACAGGCAATGATCATGATTATCATAGCGAAAATTCACTGAAAATGCATGAGATGGTATCCGATCCAGGATCCAAAAATTCTGAACATCGGCCAATTAACAAACGGATGACATACCCTCTACAAAAACAAATTAACAAGAAAACATTAAGATATAAAGGGAACAAAGCAAGCCATAAAAGTATGCACTTATCGTGATAAAAGAGGGTAGAAACCGGTAAAAATCACACCATCAACTCGCGCGAACATCTGACAAATCAAAGAAAAAGCCCCACCTTCAAGTCAGAGTTTGACCGTTAAAACGGTGGGGCCCGCCCATTTCCTTAAAGTGCTACTCTCGAACTAAAGGTTCACGTAAAAATAATTCACGATACTGATCCTTGTTCTTGAGGCCTTATGCGCCCCTTAGCATGAAATAGTTGGGTACGGTGAAGGTGGCTGATCCTTGTTTCCCCGCAAACGACCAAAAAGATATCCATATTAAGCGAGTGTGATAAACAAACGTTTTGAACATAGCATGATTTCTATTGACTAGTTCTGATTTAAAAAAAAAAAAAAAAAAAAAAAAAAAAAAAAAAAAAAGAAAAAAGCTTACCCGCAATTGAGAATTGGTAAATGTCTGGCCTAGACTTCACACTAGAAGCTCCTAGAAAATTTTCGTTTCATTCTCATAATGAGAAATCGGTCGAGACTGGCAACCTACTACCAACTTGCGACAAAAAATGTGTCGGCCATTGTTCCAACTGAGACGACATATGACTAATCCCTCTACTACATTACACACCTACAAACTGCAAACATCAAAAGCTCAGAAACTTGACGTTCGTCCGTTGGAGAGAAAATCCGAGCCCGCAACCCGCCCCAAACTCTCTCTTCCGATCGCTCTCTGTCAATTCTTGTTGCATGCTAATCTGACCAAATTTCGTCTTGCGTTCCCTGTGTCTCACCCAAGCGAGAATATTCGAGATTTTCGTGAGTGGTTCAGATTTTGTACTTCCCCACCCTGGAAGATTTTATTTGCAGGGACGAATGACGTCCAACAGTGATTTGTGGCAAAGAACCAACCAGATGCCTGATGATGCTAAGATCTTGAAGAGACGTTGGAGATGGATAGGCCGCATTCTCCGCAAACCCCTAACCAGCATCAAGAGGCAAGCTCTGCCTCGGAACCCTTAGAGCAAGAGGAAGTGTGGACGACCACGGAACTCGCGGTGTTGGAAAATTGAATCAGACATCAGGGGACTGGGGGCTGAGCTGCAGTCAGCTCGAGAGGAACGCCCAGGACAGAGACCTCTGGAGAACTCTTGTAGGTGGCCCATGCCCCTGGAGGGTGTGACGCAAGCCAGGCGTGCGTCTATTTTCAAAGCAAGCAGCGTGAAGGTCAAGACAAAAGTGGTGGCTTTTGGCAATTAAGGAATTAAAAGTGAATGATGGTGATAGTCGATGACAGTGCATGATAGTTGGCGGCGGTTGTCACGTCGTTTGACCAGGACTTAAAAACACTTAAAATTAATCGCACCACTTTCTTGTCCAACTCCAGTCGTATGCGTGACTCTCGTAGACGTTCTTCACGTGCTCTCGTGCCCCGTTCCTCTTTAATCAATTCTCATCCGGTTAGAAGGTAAACCAACCCATCATTGACTCTCGTATACGACTATACAAGTATGCAGTTTCTTCTTGTTTTGTTTGCACTGTTTCATCTGGAGTATCCTTACTGTATCCTTTATGTCTGACCAAAGCATTACTACATCCAATGCAAGAGTAAACTACTCCAAGATTTTAACGATTCAAGTTTATGTAATTTATTTGAAAGAATCCTACTTTCAAAATTTCGTGAATAATGACTCAAGACTAACCCCAAAAAATGTTCCACAATATTTATTAGTTTTTCTTTGTTTTTTGTTTTTTTGTTTGTTTGTTTGTTTGTTTTTGTTTTGTTTTGTTTTGTTTTTTGATTTTGTTTATTTGTTTTTTTGAGAAATGCAAATCTGACGGACCTGACAATCTTCGGAGGAGGTCTAAGCGGAATGTAGTGTTTCTAACAAATTCATCAATAAAGTGCGCCGTTTGTGACTATTCTTCAGAATTAGTTCCAGCAGCGCTGGTTTCATAACTTTTGAACGAAGCCAAAGTCATAAATAATTCCTGCTATTTTTACAAAACAAAACGTTCTCTAAATACAATAGAAGATTTAATTCAAATTTCTGTTTTTACTTTGACAAATGATGTGTATAATTTATGCTACGTAATTTCGATCAGGGTGTAAGTCAAACTAAAGCAGTGCAGAAAATGAATGCTCATCAGTGAAATTAAATCGTGACCTTGTTAAGGCGAAACAATGAGCAAGATAGCAATTGGGTTATTCATTCTTCTAGTGATATTTACGCCGGCAGATTTCTCGCCGTACCGAGGTCTGTGCAATAGATTTGGGAACTTTGACATTCGCATTAAGGGTAAGAATTTTCATTTTACTTCTTTTTTTTTTCCTTTAAACAGCCTGAAGGGGAACAACATTAAAATTTGCTACAGGGGACGTTTCTGCAGGATAGAGTTTTAAATACAGAACTTTATGTCGGATCCACTTTCTAGCATATTCTAGCCTAACAACGATTTGTGAGTGGAAAAAAATTCAATGGACTGAAAATTATTTGTTGGCGAATTTAGTCAAATTCTAATTTCCGTTGTTTTAATAACTTCTTTGCTGGAAAAAAATTCTGTCTTGGCTTGAAATATTCAAACTACGATTCCCAATATTTCAACAACGAAATTAAACGAAAAATAAACGTGTATGCACACAACCGTTGGAGTGCTCGATACAAATATACATGCAGAGTGAAATACGAATTACGAATAAGATTGAGATTAATAGACAATTCTAGCAGACAGTTTTAAATTAGTTAAGAAACTTTTACAAATTGGTTCAAAACTATATAAATTTCTAAATTCTAAGCAAACATGTACAAAATACTAGTATAGAAATTTGGTAAATTTAATGAATGTTGTTTAGGTTTTCAATGTAACTGGATGGAACAAAAAACTTCAACCTAGGCAAAACTGGAGTCAACACACGGTTAGGTGGTAAATCACAACAACGAGATAATTTGCAACATGGGTGAATAAGTTCTCAACGGAGTTTACGTTAGAACTACTCTTGCTTGTTATAAACTAGTCATGTTTTAGCGGCCTAAATTGGTTAGCTGGTTGTAGTTGTCACTCAAGAGATAATCAACATTCTTGTTTTGCTCAAAACCCATTCACAAAACAAATTAGATTTCAGAGTCTGTTTCTTACTCACGCTGGTTTTCACACTAATATTTACAAAACAAGCTGACATATAACAAATACTATTATTTGGATAGTTCATTTGGCAGGGACATTTTAGTACAGACCGCTAAGGGGGGTTGATACTGAATATAGTGGCATCTATACATCTGACTGTTTTCCGTAATCCTGCCCGCTATTTTGGTGCAAAGTCTTAACGCGGTTTTCATATATTGGCACAGAATGTCCTAAATGATCACGGAATACCTTAGTTTGACTCCTGATGTTTTAGAAAGATCGACAGTAATTAGACACGCTCATTTTTCGACCTTTTTGGGTCATCCAGTCTTGTTCCGTTGAAATAATTATTTCAAGGGTACAAGGCTGCATGACCCAGAAAGGTCGAAAACCGAGCGTGTCTAATTTCTGTCGATTTTTCTAAAGCATTTAGAATCAAACTAGGGATATCCCTGAGCAGTTTAGGACATTCTGTGCCAATATATGTCTGAATTTATGAAAACCGTATTAAAGACTTTGCACCAAAATAGCGGGCATGTTTTTGGAAAATCGGTTAGAAAATGTACATAAATATGGCCATGTCGTACCGAGAGTGCTATCTACCTCGTGTACTCTTAATAGAGTCCATACCATGCCTATACAAGCCTTTGAAGTCGCTGCAAATGAGTCGAACGAGCCAAACAAAGCTAAATTAGAGCTTACATTGATCATTTGGTTCGCTGCGGCACTAATTTACACAGGCTTAACCTCTGCGATTTCACCTAAATGACCTCACTATGTCTTTACTGTGGGTTAAATTAGCCAGCCACGCTAACAGGAGCATGGTAAGAAGTGGAATCGGTTATTTACCTCTATATTTCAGCCAAAAAGTAGCCGTTACGTGACATTTCATCTCAATATCTGACCGGATTCGTAAACACATAGCCATAGAATTTGACTTGTCACTGATAATCTTGCTACAATTCTGTCCTAGAGCTAGCTTTCCACGAGGCTTATCGTAGCTCAAATAGCAGCAAATAACTCTCCTGTCTCTTTTAACATGAAATTGGAGTCTAAATCAACACGAACGTACAGATATCAAAAGCGCGGCGGAGAGCCAATCTATTGCTTTCTAAAGGCCTGCATCGTCCTAAGTGGACTGAACAAGAGCTTCCTATATCGAGAATCGTTTGAAATTCAAACAAACTAGGCCATAGTTAGCAGTAAGCGAACACTCAACATGTTGTCGTTACGTCAATTATCGTCCGGAAGCCACGCAAATAAATTTCTTCCGCGCTAGCGAATCACAGACAGTTCTGATACTTAGCTAAGCCGAGAACGTCTAAAATTGGTAAAACAAGGAAATTCTACTCACGATCAGCGCTTGAACTCATGTTCTTCTCTCTCCTCGTGGCCATGTTTTGCTCGCAAATAGCAATGTCCTGGATGTACTTCAATTTTGTCGAGCGCGGAATGGCACATCCAGATTTCAACACATTTTTTTTTTCCTAAGTCTTTAGCTACATCAAAGTTAAAAGCAAATGACGCCAACAGCAGCTAGAAATGTCCAGTCCATTGCACGTCTAAGCCCTAAATCGATGTGGCTAAAGATTTTTGCTGTCTAAAGCAAGCACAACATTATCGCCACAGGGCAAGCGGCCTTCTGTTACGGGACTAAATGTGACCCGTACAGTTTACACATCTCCTCAGGCCCGCCTCACGTACGATAATGGACGACGCTTACTAGCAAATCGTTAGTCTTGGGCCTTCATTGGACTTAATGATGTCCTTCGGGCAGACTTCCTTTAGACAGCAAATACAGAACGCTAATCGGTCGCTCCTTGTCAGAGTCACCGCGCGAACTGAATTCAGACGAGTGTAGCCTGGGCTAAACTTAACGCAAATTGAAAAGAGTTTTTTTTTTGGGGGAGGGGGGGGGGGCCACAGAATGTCCTAAACTGCTCAGGGAATTCCCAAGTTTGACTCTAAATGCTTTAGAAAGATCGACAGAAATTAGACACGGTCGTTTTTCGACCTTTCTTGGTCATGCAGTCTTGTTCCCTCGAAATATATGTCTCGATTTATGAAAACGGTATTAAAGACTGAATCAGGTATTATTTGATTTATTTGTTTTTCTTTTATTTCTTTGTTTGTTTGCTTGTTTCTTTGTTTGTTTGTTTGTTTTTTCTGCTTTCGCTATGACAGCAGCTTGTAAATCGTACCTAGCATGAAATGTAGAAACTCCCAGCCGCATGTTCCATTTATTTAGGTTTTTTTTTTCATTAGTTATCGACCAGCCCCGCCCCCCCCTCCCCCCCCCCCCCCCCAAAAAAAAAAACTCTTTTCAATTTGCGTTAAGTTTAGCCCAGGCTACACTCGTCTGAATTCAGTTCGCGCGGTGACTCTGACAAGGAGCGACCGATTAGCGTTCTGTATTTGCTGTCTAAAGGAAGTCTGCCCGAAGGACATCATTAAGTCCAATGAAAGCCCAAGACTAACGATTATCTAGTAAGCGTCGTCCATTATCGTACGTGAGGCGGGCCTGAGGAGATGTGTAAACTGTACGGGTCACATTTAGTCCCGTAACAGAAGGCCGTTTGCCCTGTGGCAATAATGTTGTGCTTGCTTTAGACAGCAAAAATCTTTAGCCACATCGATTTAGGGCTTAGACGTGCAATGGACTGGATATTTCTAGCTGCTGTTGGCGTCATTTGCTTTTAACTTTGATGTAGCTTAAGACTTAGGAAAAAAAAAATGTGTTGAAATCTGGATGTGCCATTCCGCGCTCGACAAAATTGAAGTACATCCAGGACATTGCTATTTGCGAGCAAAACATGGCCACGAGGAGAGAGAAGAACATGAGTTCAAGCGCTGATCGTGAGTAGAATTTCCTTGTTTTACCAATTTTAGGCGTTCTCGGCTTAGCTAAGTATCAGAACTGTCTGTGATTCGCTAGCGCGGAAGAAATTTATTTGCGTGGCTTCCGGACGATAATTGACGTAACGACAACATGTTGAGTGTTCGCTTACTGCTAACTATGGCCTAGTTTGTTTGAATTTCAAACGATTCTCAATATAGGAAGCTCTTGTTCAATCCACTTAGGACGATGCAGGCCTTTAGAAAGCAATAGATTGGCTCTCCGCCGCGCTTTTGATATCTGTACGTTCGTGTTGATTTAGACTCCAATTTCATGTTAAAAGCGCTCTTAATTAAATTGTAGAATCCATGATTCAACGAAAAGACGGTGAATTTAGTCTTCCTGGCCTCAAAAGGCATACAGGAGAGTTATTTGCTGCTATTTGAGCTACGATAAGCCTCGTGGAAAGCTAGCTC